>NC_067398.1:303948337-304253837 GCF_016432865.1 Antechinus flavipes | reverse complement strand
GTTCCCCCTCTTTTACTGGAGAAATGGGAGACTGTGGATGTATAATGTTGCACATGTCAGACATGTTCTGATATGTTTAATTTTGTTGAGAGAATTGTTTTGTGAGAGAGTTGGTTTTGGGAGGGAGGGTCTTTTTAAATCTTCATTACAATGGAAGCTTTTCTGGGGAAGGTAGTGGGAGAAGAAACATGTTTGGAAATGAATGTGAGGCTAAAACAAAGGATTTTTTTTTAATTAATGAAATGGGGGGGGTGAGAGCTTCTGTATTGCAGAATCTGAGGCATAGTTAATATTGATAATAAAAAAAATTAAGGCAGTTGAAGTCAGCTTATTAGTGTCGTGTCGTTTAATTTCTCTGAACCTCAGTTTCTTTATCTGTAAAATAATATTTGTACTACCTCCTTCAAACTTTACATGAGAAAAGGCAATTTATCAAAGTGTTATAAAAATGAAAACTATTATTAATAGATCAGATACTTGAGATTTGAGGAGAACCAGGTAAAAAAGCAAAATATAACAATTCAGACAAAGAATCATAGAAGCATAGATTTAAAACTGAAACTTTAAGGTCATTTTGTCCAACCTTCTTATTTTAAGAGTTAAATTAAGAAACTAAAGTCCAGGCAAGTTACTTATCTAAGGTAATGTAGATAAATAGGAGAAGAAAAAGGATTTATACCTAGGTCCTCTGACTCCAAATTCTCTACCATTTGAGGATGTAGATAAACGAGGAGGAACAAAATAACAGTTAACATTAGCATAACATTTTAATTCTTTTGACCCTGTGTATAACTTATACACTTATAACCTACAAAGATGACAAAGATTGTAATGCCTTTTTTTTATTTTTTTGAGATGTGGAAACTGAGATCCAGAGGGAAAAATTGTCTAATAACTCACAGTTTATTAGCAACAAAGCTAAAACCCTGAATTCCCTATTGCTGGGTTTGTACCCTCCACTCATCCTAGTTTAGAGATGGATGAATAAAAACACATAATCCTATTTTTAAAGATTTTTATTTTACGCATCAAAGCAGATACTCATTTATTTTCTGGTATTTCTCTGTCTCTATGTGTGTCTGTTTCCTTCTTCTCCTTCTTTTTCTCCTCCTCCTCCTCCTCCTCCTCCTCTTCTTCTTCTTCTTCTTCTTCTTCTTTCTTCTCCTCCTCCTCCTCCTCTCCTCCTCCTTCTCTCCTCCTCCTCTTCTTCCCCCTCCTCCTCCTCTTCCTTCTTCTCCTCCTCCTTTTCCTTCTCCTTCTCCTTTTCTTCTTTTCTCTCTCATTCTTGTCTCTCTCTATGTCTGTCTCTGTCTCTCTTCCTCCTCTCCCTGCATCCTTCCCTCTTTCTTCCCTCCATCAGTATGTATCCTGACTATGTGACATTACCTGCATGAGCCAAGCAGCTTCTTTCACTCCTAAGGGGCTCACTCTCTTCATCTGTTAAATGTTGGAGTTAGATTGATAGATCCCTTTTTCCCCTAAATCATGTGATCCTAATAACCTAGCAGCCTTCTCCTTCCCCTTGCCCTTCTCCCTATGCTCTACCTCTTAGATTTTTAGCCACCTTTTACTGGATTACTGAATAATTTCTTAACTGAACTCTCCTACTTTCAAGTTCACTTCCTTTTAGCCATCCTATATACTATCATCATTATTTTTCTAATGCAAAGTTTTCTTTCTCTGCTCAAACAACTTCAGTGACTGTCTATAATAAAAGACAAATTCCTAACCTGGCTTCTACCATTCCAGACATATGTCACATCGCCACCTTCATGCCTTAGACTCTACAATCAAACCCCAAAACTTTCCAGTGCTAGCTTTATCCTACCCTCTTCTTTCTTTGTGACTTCATGCCTATCATGTCCTAGACTTGGAATGAACTTCTAGGACAATATCTTAAAAATCATTCTTTTCTTTTAAGATCCATCTCAAATGATTCCTCCCCTAAGAAGCTTCTCCTAATCTTCACAAATGAAAGTCATTTATTCATACTGGAATTTCTCATGGTACTTTCTCCTGGATCTCTCCTATTTATTTACCAACTTCTAATTTTCATTACTATTACTGATGTCTATGTCTAAGATGACATTCTTTCTCTCCCTCCCCCAGTCCCATAGTAGTTTATAATCTATTTGAGGGCTGAGACTAGGGCTTTTCATTCATTCCTAGACTAATGAGTGACTAATAGTAGGTGCTTAATAGATATTTGTTGAATAAAATTTAATCCCTAACTCTGAATGTCGTCCCAATGAGGCTAATCAAATACCACTCCTCTTGACCTTCAAAAGCCTTTTAAAAGTTTATCTCTACCATGATTGTTTTTCTCACTAGTACCATCTCTTCCCCAAACTACTTTGTATTCATTTTGCTTTTTTTTTCCCTAAAAAAGAAAACATAGCTTTGAGAATGCCCTCTAGGATCCACTTCAATCCCATCTCTTTTACACACTGGCAGTATGACTCTGAGCAAGTCACTTAAACATCAGTGCTATTAAACAATTTTCCAAAACCCTGTGTTATGGAAGAGGTGCTGACTTGTACTGGTAGGGGCAATTTTCTCATCAAAGAAATGCCAACAACAATGAAGTCAAAAGTCCACTCCCTGTCTCTGTCTTATATATTTTACAAATGACTTGTCGCAGGCAGATTGTCCTTGTTTTCAAGAGCCAGCATAAGAAAGTAATGGATATCTAAGATATGGCTGAAACTAATTTAGATCTTCAGTATATTAACAGATGCATGAGGGATAGACTATGACATTCAGGCTTTGCCTGAGAAAGTACAGAGCAGTGGGCTTTGTCATTTCTGAAATGATTGCAAGTTTGGAGCCTGGGGAAAAAACAATGGTCAGTGAAAGTTTGGATCTTCACTACTAATTTGTTTTTAAATTTTGTTCCTATTCTCCTTCCTGAGCTCTCAGGGGGACTTTGTATTATTATGATGGGGCATGGGGTTTTATGGTTTATTTCTAAGCAGATATTACTGTGTTTTTAGGAGCAGCTGGAGCTCCTTTGACCAATTACAAGCCTCTTGAGGTATTAATATCTGAGGCATTGAGGAATAATGGTATTAGTTCTCTCTGAACCTCACTAAATTATCTGGGTGTATTAAAAAGTCAATTTTCAGTTGACAGGACATGAATTGTCCCTGATGGGGATGGAAAGCATTGTATTATCCCAAGCAAAAAAGGCCTACTTTTTTCATTCTTGAGCTGTATTATCAGATATAGGACTTGGTGGGGTTATGTTGGTTCTCTTAAATACATCCCTAAGGTAATAGGTGTGGTAGGACAAGGGTTCCTTTATTTCTCAAAATAGGGATTTGTTTTCCCTAAAGGACAACCTAAAAAGGAACAATCTAATTGGACTCTACTTCCCTGGTCACCTAAGTACATAAAAAGTTTCTAAGTTAGTGCATTTCTGAAAAACACTCAAATTGCTTTTCTTTCATCATATCTAAGCCTGGTATCCAGATACATTTTCCATTTGAAAACAAGAGAGTCCACAACAAACCAGAAAAGATAAATATTATTGGATCCTTGCTGTGTTATGGCAAAATAATCCTGCTTTTTAAATTGTTCAATGACTCATGATCTCATTTCATCCAAAATATTGAACTTCAACAAGGTGATAGTAGTAAGTCTGCCTCTAATAATGGAACAGAGACTTAAGTATTGTATCAGAAATGCAGTTCTAGAATGTCTCAAGCTTGTTTAAAAATTAAATCCCCAACTAAAGGGGGTGGGATAGGAAGAGAGGGATGACTTTAGCATATAAGTTGTTTTGATAGTTTTTTTAATGGTATTTTGTTAAGTCCAAGCTAGCTCCCTGGAGGCCTCAGGATCAGCCAGAGTCAGGATAAGTAAAATCCTTGGTCTTTAGGGGGAGGAGTGAAAAAAGCAGGCCAGGAGTTTTGCAAAGGATCTCTAGAGTCCAGAATCTCCACCTTTCTCCTGCTTGTCCTGCTGCTAAGTGAAGTCTCATTCTCTCAACCCACCCTCTAATCCTTGCCTATGATTATCTTAACATCAAACATTGTGCCAGCAAGAACCATTCACCCAAAACATATGCCAATAAAGTCATTGTTTCAAATCAAATAGGTAATTAGCCTTAAGTGCTTGGTTGTCTGATTCAAGTATACCTTTTCTAGTTTCAGCCTTTACAGTATTTTATTTTTTCAAATACATACAAAGATAATTTTTAACATTCACCTTTTCAAAACCTTAAGCCCCAAATTTTTCTCACTCTCTTTTTCCCTCCCTCTCTCAAGATAGCAAACAATCTGATATAGGTTAAACGTGCAATTCTTCTAAACATATTTCCATATTTGTCATATTGTGCAAGAAAAATCAGGCCAAAAGTGGAAAAAAGAAAACAGGAAAAAGAAACAAAGAGACAAAAGGTGAAAATGCTATGCTTTGACCCATATTTAGTCTCCATAATTCTCTTTCTGAATATGGATGACACTTTCCTCCCAAATCTATTGAAATTGTCTTGAATTACCTCATTGCTGAAAAGATCCAAGTTCATCACAACTGATCATCACATAATCTTGCTGTTATTGACTAAACTGTTCTTCCAATTCTTCTCACTTCCCTCAGCATCAATTCATATAAGTTCTTCCAGGCTTTTCTGAAATCAGCCAGATCATCATTTCTTATAGAACATTAATATTCCTTTACTTCTTTTATCAGAAGTTATTCAACCATTCCCTAAATGATGGGGATCCACTCAATTTCTAGTTTCTTGGCATACAAGTTGTACAGGGAAAAGGAAGATGAATATGCATACATAATTTCCCTGGTCATCTTGCTAAGAATAAAAAAGTCTATTAGAGGCAAAGTAATGTGCTCATCCTAGAAATTCCCAAGCATTCTAAAACAGTTATTCCTTTCTTGAAGACTGGATTCTCACCTGGGATGGAGAGCTTTAAAGTCAAACAAAACTCCCAGGAAAATGAAAGCAGCCTATTACTTCCTACTGGGGAGGTTAATGACAGAACACTCCAATAACTTTGCCTAGAAAAACCCAAATGTGATCACAAAGTGTCAGGTACAACTGGAAGGATTCAACAAAATTCCCTTATGCCCCTGGCCAAGGTGCTGATATAAAGCAATGAATGGAAGACAAGGAATAATGAATGACCAGTCACTGAAGAAAGGGGAAGCATTTGAAACCTAATTAGAAATTCCAAGACTAAAGCACTGGATTTGAATTCTGACTGCAATTTAGGTGATTTGGGGCAAGTCATTCTAAATCTATGGGTCTCAGCCACCTCGCCAAATTAGAAAGGGTTGAACAAAATAAATTCTAAAGTAATTTTCAGGCAAAATTCTATTTTTTATGTGTGTTATTAAATGAAAAACTCAGCAGAAAAGAACAGAGGCAGAGGATGGATGCCTCCAGTGTATCTAAGTACTACAATTAAGAGATCATTTTTTAAAATTTATATACTATACTATAAGAAACAAATGAGTGGATTAGAGAGAGTTGGTAGGAGGAACCTATTATGCAATGCTCCATTTCCCTAGAAAAGGAAGGAGTTGTGATAAGGAAAGAAACTTTTTAGAGGCCCATATTGTCTAATGGTTGCCTGACGTAAAAGTTGGTATGACTGTATGATTGTTGATATGATTGACTGTTTGGGGATTTGATCTAAATGCGTTATCCATCACAAAATAAACCCAATAAATACCTCTCCCAGCAGCATCTGTTACTTGATGTCTGTTTCTGAATCCATAAATCTAAGAAAGAACTGAAATGGCATCTTTTATTTCTTCTCAGCACAGATTTTTCTCATACACTTAAATTCATCTTCTATGCTATATATCAACACAGAACTTATGTGGCCTGGTAAAATAAAATCAGAGGGCCTGGATTCAAATCCTGAATATAATGATTATTACTTAGAGTGAAGGCAGTGTAGTGTAGAAGTGAACATGATAAATTAGGGATCCGAAGAGATTTGCACTCAAATTTCACTTCTGACACATTAATTATTATGCCATGATCAAGTCATTAGCTCTCTGAGCTAGTTTTCCCATCTAAAATATAGAGATACTAATGTTTTGCATGAAGTATTGTAAGGATCAAAGAAGCCAATGGACTCATTGGTAAAGTGGATTTGATTTGGAGATAAATTCCAAGAAAATGGCCGCAGCCACAGCCTGTAAATCTCAGAAGATGGGCTAAATCAGCGAGAGTAACCAACAGGCCTCAAACAGGTCAGTGAGTTAGAGAGATGTCTACCCCAAGCATGTGAAGATTTCCTCTAGTGGAATGGGTGAATGAAAACAATTTGTTCCAATGGAAGGTGGCTGAAGGTGGTGCACTTAGGATTTGGTTAGACACTCAAGACACCAATGTCAATCATTGTACCTTGGGGCCATCGCCAGTTATTCTGATTTTTGTCTTGCCACTGGCCTTGGTAAGAGAGTGAAATTGATGACTTTATGCAACTTTACTTTACTTCAATACAATCATGAGCAAGTCATGACACCATTCCACGGCGTCATTTGACCTTTTTGAAAATGAAGTATCTGATTCAGGTCAATTCCAATAGATATGTTGGAGAGAACTATCTGAATCCAAAAAGAGTACTAGGGGGCTGAATGTGGAATCACAACATAGTATTTTCACCTTTTTGTTGTTTGTTTGCTTGTTTTTTTCTTATTGTTTTTCCTTTCTGATCTGATTTTTCTTGTCATGATAAATGTGTATCGAATATAAATGATACATGTGAATCAAAGAAGTGGACATATTAAACATATATTGGATTGCTTGCTGTCTAAAGGAGGGGATGAAGGGAAAGGAGGGAGAAAAATTTGAAACACAATGTTTTGCAAGAGTGAATGTTGAAAACTATTTTTGCATGTATTTTGAAAATAAAAAGTTGTCATTTAAAAAAAAATTAAATGGAGGATCACAACACAACAAGAGGAGGATTTAAATCCTTGTTCTCTGCTACTTACTATCATGATGTTGAGCAAATCATTAGGGTCTACCTCTCTGGGCCTGCTTCTTCTGTAAAAAGAAAACACTTGGATGAATGATTCCTAAAGATAATTCCTATGAACCTACATAATTCTTATAAACCTAAAAAGAGCCATACAAATATCATTTATTATTGTTGTTCATTTTGACCTTATTAAAACCACAGCTTTTCTGGGCCTTAATTTCTTCCCTTGTAAAAAAGGAGTTGAACTATATGACTGTTACATCCCTTACAATTCTAAAATGTTATTATTTTATTGTTTTTCAGTGTAGATCCTCTTACTTGAAATCATCCTCCACCAAGCCATACCCATGTACCTCAACTGAGTCCCTGATGAGGCATGGAGCTATTTGCATAGCAGCAGGTGTTCAGTAAATGCCTTTTGTATTGATTTAAATTTTCTTAGGACCAAAGCTAAAAATTCACTATCTCTAGGAAGCTGCCTTGTTAAATCCCACCCCACACTGATCACTCCTTCCATCAGGGGCCTCCTTAGTAAATGTGTCTTCAGTATGAAGCATGTTCATTTGTCTTTGTTATATATCACTTTGTAATGAGGCCTGACATCCTGGAGAGATCTCTGATTATTTTCCTACTTACCCCCCACTCCCATACCCCAAATTTCCCTTATTGGCTTGGCATAATATTCAAAATCCTAACATAGAAGAGTAATCCCTTTAGAGTAAATGTTTATTCCCATATTAATATGCAGATGTCTCTGAGAGGGATCATAAGAACTTATATTTATTTAAATTTGCATAGTTCACAAAGGTTTCCTTCATAACAACCCTATGAGATAGTAGTCTTTATTATTATTATTATTATTATTACTATTCCCACAGATTAGGAAATTGGGGATGAGAAAATGACATGTTCATAATTATAAAGATAGTCCATGTCAAAGATGAGACATGAATTCAGGTTCATTTCATTCTAAGTCTAGTACTTTTTCCATGCAGCATCATATATGATGATTGATTGCTCTCATTGAGCATCCTTTGATAGGGATTTGAAGGCTGGAATATAATTAGCTAATATTATTCAGAGAGGGAACTTTAGATTTAATTTGACCTCAGCTTTCATACTTATTACATCATTAGTTTACACAGAATAAAACTGAACTCTGAATGGACATGTGTGGTCCTCCCAGTTTTACAGGTTTCTATCTTTCTGGATCACAACAAGAATAGCAATAATTCAAGTTTACATATACTTGGCAGTTTATAATGCATCTTCCTTATTATAATCCTTAATTAATTAATTATTAAACAACTAAGGTTAAATCTGTCTTCAAGATAGGTAGGATACATGTAAATATCATTTGACAGTTGAAGAAATTGAGGTTCATATATTCTGATTTGCCCAAGATCCTACAAGTAGCTAGAAATAGCTAGGAAGTGTCCAGTCTGACTAAAAAGATGATAAGCACCTTGGAGAAAAGGAAGGAACTGGAAGTTCACAAGTTTCTTGAGGACAGGGACTGTCTCATTTTTGTCCTTGTATCCTCAATCTTAGCACAGGACCTAGTATATAGTAGACAAAAAACATTTAACAACAGTTAGTACCAAAACCAATGTTTTGTATGTATAATCTATATCTGATTGTTCATTGAGAGGGGAGAGCAAATTTGGAACTCAAACCATTTTTTAAAAAAAATTGTTTTTAAAAAGTTGTTTTAACATGTACTTGGAGGGGAGAGATAAAATATATTTTTAAAAAATAACAGCTAACATCTATCTAGTACCTTAAGGTTTTCAAAGCACTTTACAAATGCTCTCTGATTTGGTTCTTATAACAATCCTTTGAGGTTCCTTATTTTAGAGATGAAGAAACAACAGTTAAGGATTGGAAGTGACTTGTCCATAGTCACACAATGAATATCTGAGACAGGATTCAAAATCAGGTCTTCCTAACTTAAAGTATGACATATCAAGTATGACATGCATTATCTCAGTGTCCCTAAATTCTTGTTGATTCATTAAATAATTTAAAAACATCATTTTTTTCCTTCTAGAAACCCTTATATTGCCCAGATTGCCCATGGATGTTTTTCACTGAGATTTTCTTCTGAGATGTACTTTATTTGGGGCATTTCTGAAATGTTTGGGATTCTGAATGTGGATCATCTCTGGCCATGAAGTCTCACTACTACTTCCTGCACAAGTGCATGGGAACTAACCTTGATTTAACCAGGAGTGAGGAAAAGGAAGACTGGGATTTGATTTTTATGGCTTTGGGCATAGGATAGCCAAAAGAATCTTCAATCATAAAAATATACCCTATGGAAATAAAACCTTTTCCTTCCATATCCATCATTTGTTCATTTTTTCCTTGCTAAAGTTTCTCTTTCTCTCTTTAATATTCACACTTTCTCTTCTAGCTCTGAGCTAGCTGCAGGCCCTGTTGCTTGAAATCTTCCAGTAAAGAATGGGCTCTTCTGCTTTAGCTCTAGCTCGGATCATTCTTCCTCTCCCTCTTGCTTTTTTAGATAAACTTTCTCTCACTTATTCCTCTTGGGACTCCAGGAATTGTTAATATTTACTAAGAACTTATACAAATATATCACTGAGCAAGACATCTGGGAGGAAATAATAGCAATAATAATAAAAAGTAACGACAACAATAATAATAACATTTATATATGCTTTAAAAGGCTTACAAAAATACTTTGCATACACTATTTCATTTAAAATCTCAATTTAATCATTAGAATATTAAGAATAGATAGTTCTTGCCCTCTAGAAACTAAAAATTGGGAAGACAACTTGTGCAAATAAAATAATTAATGCTAAAAGATTATAAATTATAAGGCCAACTGAATGGTGCAGGTACTGAGAACCACAGAAGCTCAAAGTGAGCTAGCAGCAGATTGTGGGAGAGGAATTAATATGAAGGAAGTAAGAACCAAGCTGGATTTTGGAAGAAGGATAAGATTTCGATGGATAAAAAAAGAGGAAGGTGTGGGCAAAAATGAAGAGAAATCATTATTAGTAAAGCCACAGGAGAGAAAAATTCAAGAAATTATGGAAAACTGATGAAAGGGATCATATGGAAGTAGTAGTAATAAGTCCAAATTCATTGAATTTGATTGGGTCTAGGTCTAAAATGGTAGCTGTGAGATCTTTTCTATAATGATAAGTAGGTTACAATGGATGTCATTTCCCCTAAAGTTGTCCTGCAGATGATTATCTTATTAATAAAATATAGCAAAACCTCGTACTGACAGATGGCCTATTTGGGTGTAAAGGTTTGTCTAAATTAGTGCAATGTGAGAATTGCAATGTCATCAAGGAATGTAAAGTTGTTTTAAATTTTCAAGTGTATTTAGGAATAGAATTGTATTATGTTTTTCAAAAATCTGTTTTTTTCATCAATGTGTCCAGTACAGATCACAAACTTTCTTTCTTTCCCTTAGGAAATGGCATCAACAGTTGTCAGGGCCAAGAATTAAACAAGACTGTAACAATGAGAATCTTGGAATTTATCTAGGTCTGCTCAAAGAGAATAGATAGAAACTCTGGCAGGATACATAGCAGAGTAAATCTTTTTTGAGTTTCTCAAGTGCTACTCAGTAAAGATATTTTAAGGTTTAATTTATTGAACAGACAAGGAACCCTACAATTCATTATTTTTGAGGTAAAGAATTATTGGTTAAAGGATAAACATTTATACTTTTACTTAATGACCTTTGCAAACTCTAAACTCTTTTTTTCCCAGAATACAAAAGTCAACTTCACCCCAGTAAAGTTTGAAATTATATTATATTTAAAATCAATGGGATCAAGATTAATAGATACTTATAGTGTAGAATTGGCTTAATAGAACAAATGTCAGATTAGAAGTCACTAAGACCTCTGTTTGAATCTAGCCTCCAATTGTTGCCATCTGTGTGACCTGAGCAAAATATTTAACCTTTCTAAATTTCTACTTCATCATTTGTAAAATGAGTATAACAATATCTGTGTTCAGAGTATCAAGACTTAGAGTTAGCAAAGGATCTTAGGAGGCATTGTATAGATGCCTCATTTTATAAATGAGGAAACAAGCATAGAAACCAAATCTTCCTGACTCCAAGCCCAGAATTCTATCTACAACTTACTCCATTCTGCCTAGATTATTTATTCCCAGGTTATTGTGAAACACAGATGCATGTTGTAAGGAAATGAGTTATTGAGGCATATTATTTTTTTCTTTCTTGTATCAATAACTAAATACTGTATTAGGATAGAAGGATTTTTCATTTCCTTATCCAGAAATCAACCATTATAAGTCCAACTAAGCTGAAAGAATTGGTGCATGTCTGTTGATTGTATTTGGTTAGACAGGTCTGTGGTAGATATGGATTCCTTCTTTGATATGGTTATTGATAATTCTCTTTGACCAAGACTTGGGTGATCCAAGTCATGTATCCCAAAGACCCTCATTAGAATGAGTCCATATCTCATTACATTATTCATTTTCTCATTAATTGTTAACCAATTAGAGTTGATTGACATTCTCAGGAACACCCATTTTTCCAAGGGTATATAAGTTGTGAGCCTGCCACCATGAGGGTCTTTATCATTCCATAGTGTCACTGACCTATTTTGTTAATAACATGCTAGTTATTAATAAAATAACAAATTACCCAAAATATATCTCTCAAACTTTTTAAATGTTACCTTAAACAAATCTTTAAAAATTCATGAAAGTCAATATTATTTTATACTTTATCAGTCAACAAGAATTTATTTCTACTATATGCCATGCCCTATGCTGTGTATCATGAAAATATAAAAGAAAAGAAATCTATAGTTCTTACCTTAAAGGAGTTTACAGTCTGATTAGTGATGCAAGGTATGTACATTTGAAATGGAGTTCTAAGGTAAAAGAAATTTCAAAATTATGTGATTCAGACACTAAGAGATTAGTGAGGCCAGGGAAATTTTCCTGGTAAAGATCATAAGAGTTAAAAGGACCTCAAAGACCAACTAGTCCAAGTAATTAACTGATGAAAAAACTAGACTCAAGGAGATAAAGGTCAGATGAGGGAACTGAGGTCCAGAGAGGTAATAGTCACACACACATAAAATAAGATATGGGATTTGAACCCAGATCCCCTGTCTCCAGAGCCAGTGTTTTGCCCATTGTACGATATTTGGGTCTTTAAGCATGAGAAGAAGAGTGATGATGCAAAAATAGCATAAAAGTGGCATTCAACATGGAATTTACAGGAGAAAAAAAGTTCCCAAATCACAGGATCCCTTTGCTTAATGACCTCCAGGAAGGAAGAGCTCACTATCTCCTGAGACAGCTTCTTCCACTCTTTCAAAACTCTACAATTTAGGTTCCATTGAACATAAATAATGAATTACATAAAGTGGTCAAATTTATTAAAGTTTTCACTATTCAAAGTTATAATTAGAGTATGGCAATTGGTTCCAGTCTAATGGAATTATACCACATAGACTCAAATAATATGACCACAAGATTCATTATTCATATTAATCTGGGCCTACCTATAATTGTTAGGAACTTAATACAAAGCTAAATTTGTTTCACTCCAGCTTTTCCCCATCACTGTCAAGGTCTCTGAATCCATACAAGACAAATCTTTAAATACCTGAAAAATGGCTTTTCCTCTTCTTCCTTAGCCTTTCCTCCAAATATTCATTTTCCTAGACTAAATATTTCTAGTTCCTTTAGCCAACAAAACAAAAGTCTGATATTCTTCACCATCTTGGTCATCCTTCTATGTGTTCTGTCCAGTTAATTAATATCATTCCCAAAATGTAGTGCTCAGAATTGAACATTTTATGTTCTGACCTGGACTGAGTGCAACAGAATTGCCAAATCCCTCGTCCTGCCAAGATACCTTAATTAATTAATCTACTGATATTGCCTTAAACCATTTTTTTTTCTTTTTGACCAGAATAGCATGTTAGCTGTTGTAGAGTTTTCAGTCCACTAAAACCCTCAGATCTTTTTCAGAATGATGCTATAAGACATTAGGGGAAAGCCCTTGAAATGTATCTTTACCCAGATTTTCTTTGGTTGCTTTTTAATCTTAATGTACATTCTCCTGACTTTTCTAAGATGCCCATCCTTAATACCTTTTTTTTCCCTTCAATTTTAATCTCCTTCATAAAGCCTTCTCTGACTACTTCAATTCAAAGCAACTCCCTTCCCTTTACTTCAGGTTCTGTGTACAAAATCAACCTTTGTCTTGACTGCACTGATCAATCACCCAAATGGCTATTTAAGTCAATCACCCTGTTCATATTCATTGCTGTAGCTGTCATACTATGAGCTATCTAAAGGAGGGTTATTTATGGACCAGCCCAGCTCAGCTTGGTGGCAGTCTTGTTAAATAGTGAGAGCTGTAACTTTCTCATAAATTTGGTAATAAATGGAAGAAGAAGTTGTCTCACAGATGGATAATTGTTTGGATTGGATGGCATTGGGATATCATGCAGCCTATAGTATAAGAGCCCAATAATAAGAAATCAGATTCTATGAATTGGGAAATTTTGCCACTATATCAGTCAATCATTTAACAAAATATCAAGCACCTACTATGTGCACTTACTAATGAGCAATATAAGTCAATATTTAGACATGACCCTTGTTCCCAAGCATTTCATTATTAGATTGGGGAGAGAAGACATAGAAATAGACATTAAATAATAAGTAATGATTTTTTAAAAGTTGTTTGTCTCTGATCTTTGTTTTATCATCTGTAAAATGAGACATACTTCTTTGTAACTCCCTTTTCCTAAAGTCAGTGTATCCATGTGTAGGATTTTTATAATCAATCAATTCTTTATTAAGCATCTCCAAGTGCTTTACAATAAATTCACAAGATGATATAATACAATTAGAAAAAAACAAATAAAAAAATACAGTGGAAAAATACCAAAAATAACACCAAAACAATAATCATTAAATAACACCAAAATAATACAACCAACATTCATAAAGCCTTTGAAGGCTTCTAAAGTTCATTATATGTTTTGCCTTGTTTGATGTTCACATCAACCCTGTGACATAGATACTAATTATTCATTTCCTATTTTATTTTATTTCCTATTATATTATTTCCTATTTTATAGCTGAGCAAACTGAGATTTAGAGATGTTGTGGTTTGCCCAGCATCACACACTTGGTAAGTGCTGCTCCACTAAGCAGGATAGCATGGACGCAAAGTCCATAAGACTTAGTCCATAGGAGTGCAGTTGAAAAAAAGATCAATGTAGCATTGAGTAGTCAGCAAAAAATTTAGGAAGAGATCAGATTAGAGCTGAATCTCAGCCAGGTAGGATTTATACATAGAAACAAAATGGAGGAGAATCATAGGAATGGCATGCCCAAAGTAAGATATAAATTCTTCCCAAGTTACTGTTGCTGGAATGATACACTGAGGAGATGAACCATCTTGAAATACTGCTGTTACCCAATGGCTCTCAGATGTCTAAGACCGGTTCATACCAGCTGATGTTCTTTGTCCATAATATATTCTGCTGGTGTCCCTGGTAATGAAGGAACAGCTGTTGAACAAGGAGCCTGCCCCTGGCGATATCTGTTAATTGATGTGCTGTGTGTTTTTATGGAAGCTTTTAAAGGTGTTTTATCACTGACTATAAGGGAAAATCCCCAGAATATCATTATTTAAAATCTAAGGGGAAAAAAAGAAGAAAAAACTTTAGGGAAATTATTGAGTTTTAAGGATGTATTTTTACAATATTAAAATAACTGGTCAATTCAGTCTTAAAAAGGAACCAAACCAAGTGGTTTGGCGTCACTGCTCAAATCAGCTGGTAGATTGATTAAGTAGTTCACAATTCCACTTGTGGTTTCAATGTCTATAATATGAGTTTGCCTACAATAACTTGTAACAGTTGTTGCAAGATTTCTAAGTACTCTACATATAGTCTGTTATTTGATCCTCCAAAGTATTTTGTCAAATAGGTAGCAAGATCATTATTATGGACATTCTTAAGGTAGGAAAACTGAGACTCCTAGAGGTAAAATGATTTGCTCAGGCTCACACAACTAATAAGTAATGGAGCTAGGATTCAAACCCAAGGTCTCCAAGAATTTAAATGAATTTCCCAGAATTGCACAGTTAATAAATGACTGAGATTTAATAAATATTACATCATTAAAATTATATTATATATTGTATATAATTATAACAATATATTAAATCAATATAATATGTTATATGCCATATATGCAATATAGCATAATATATTATATCTATATATGTTACCTAAAATTATAATATATCTACATAGTACATTGCATAGAATTATATACATCATGCTATATTTATATAATATATTAAACATAATTATAACAATGTATTGTTATATTTGCATAGCATATTATGTTTATATAATATATTTTATGTAATTGTAATATATTATGATTACATTATGATTACAACTATTATTATAATGATTTTTGTTATACTACAAATAAAATTTTATACTACTTATTATATGCCAGACACTGTAGTAAATACTTTGCAACTTGATCTCATTTAATCTGTACAAAAATTCTATGAAGTGGATGCTATTATTATCTCCATTTTATGATTGAGGAAGCTGACGCAGAGTTTAAATGACCTGCCAAGGGTCACACAGCTAGTAGTGTCTGAAGCCAGATTTAAAGTTAAGTCTTCCTGATTCTAAATCCAATGCCCTATCTACTACATCCCCCTGCTTTTTCTATGACTTACTACATGAAAGACAATTTGTGCAAAAACATAACTTTAAATGATTACAAATAGGTAATCTCAGAACAGGAAACTGCAGCCTCCTTAGTACTATTAGCAGTAGCTGTTTAGCAGATCTTGGCTATCCTGACTCCTCTTTGATGGTGGTAACAATCTATCAAATGGATGACTTTTGACTAGTTCCATCACTTGTTTTATTATGCATACTGTACAAATGTCTACCATCTGAGGAAAAGCCTTAGAGATTGCTATTTGGTAAATACACAACTTTTTTCTTAAAATTTATGCCTGACTATTCTGTTTCATTTACACACTGTGTGCAGGTGTGTTTGTGTGAATGTGTGCACACATGCATACATGAATATATTTCTAAATGTCTATGCTTAGTCTAACTCTTTAACAGGAGTAATCGAGGCTAGATATCATACTAGTTTTCATTTGCCTAACAGAGGACCAAAATGGAAGCCCTCCAACATATTGGGTAGGTTTCCTACCCAGAAGTCATGGAAGATCATGGATAAGAGTCACACAGGTAGAGCAAACATGGATGATTGGCAATTTGTATCTTTAGAAGGAACTTCCGAATTGATGAGATCACAAATCTATTTGAATACTGGAGCACAGAGATTGTGTCATGCATGGACTAATGATGGCAAAATTGGAAATAATAAAGTTTGCCTGAAATGCCCTCTGTTTCCCAGGTTCTGAGTCTTCTCCCTTCCCCCCTACAAGTTCCTTGTGCCCCAGTTCTTGTTCTCTCTTTTCCTCTCTCTCTGCTTCTGTCTCTCTGTCCCTCTCCAAGCCTCTGTGTCTCTTTGTGTATCTGTGTCTTCTTGTGTCTATCTGTCTCACTCTTCTCTGCCTGTTTCTCTATATCTGTGTCTATCTCTACTGTTATCATCATCATCATCATCATCATTATCAAAGTTGGTACTTGAAGTCATACCTTCCTTGGCACTAAGACAATCTTTCTATTCACTACTCTGTAGCTTCTAAAATTGCAGGTCACAATGCCATATAGGGTCTCATAATTGGATGTGGGAATTTTGAAATTATGATTATCAATAAATGTTTGATTTGTATACATAAATTCTCAGGTGAAAATGGGTAATAAATGGAAAAAGTTTCAGAAATTCTATAGTGCCCAATACTTTCCCTATTGCAAGTAAAAGTTCTAGAAAAATGCAAGAATCATTAGTTAATTATAATAATAGGTCATCAACACTCTCCTGCTCCTAATTGGAAATCTTGCTTCAATTCTTGGAATAGTTACCACTGTGATTGACCTGAGATCAAAAGAAAAGTGTACTAGGTGAACATCAGTATTGATCCCACTTTTTCTCTAGTCTCAAGGTACCTACTTCCAGACCCTCCTCACACTGTACATGCACCATAGTGGGTGCGTTTATCTTTAACTTCATGATATTTTCTGCCTACTAGAAACTAGGAACTGCCAGATTCCTCTCATCACTGGTATATCCCTTCCCTCTATTCAAGCCCAAGAAGATTTAGTTATCAACTAGTATAACTGAAAATATCATGCTTACATACTAGTTAACTAAGGCTTATGTTAACTGAACCATCAGAGATTCTGGTAGAGAGTATTTTAGCCTGGGTGAAACAAGAAGATAGGGCCACAGAAGTTCATCAGACTGGATAGTATTTGAGACTACTTGTCTGTAATTCTTTACTTGTCTTTAGTGGTATAGAGAGACCAGTTGCTTATTGAGAGGCTAAAACAGTGATGAACTTTAAAACAGAAAAGTTTCTTCCCCCCTCCACTAATTCTGTCTGTGTGTGTGTGTATCTATAGTGATATCTACAGATAGAGCTAATTATATTTGCATATTTATCTCTATAAAGTTAATTGTATGCTTGTCTACCAACCTATTTATATATGGGGGCGGGGGTGGGGGATGACTAAATGATGACTAAACTTCCTTCTAGCTTCAAAATCTTGTTATATTAGGACATATCTAGGAAGATAAGATTCTATAGTGCCCTCAAAATTTGTTAGACTGGAATATTTAGAGTTAAAATAGATCACAGAGCTCATCTACATCAACCTCCTCAATTTTATAGATGAAGAAACTGAGGCATAAGGAGCTTAAGAGTCTTGCCCAAAGTTATAGGGCATGAATGGCTTTTAGTTCCTCCTAGACAAATATCTGACCCAGAGATTGACACCATTCACCAAGGAAATTTCCCTATTTGTCTTCAGTGATGTGAAGAGACTGCTTGCTTAGTAGGAGACTAAAAGAGGGATAATCTTTAAAAAAGAAAGTTTGTCTTCCCCTACACACACACACACACACACACACACAGAAGCACAAATGTATGCATTTTGTCATTGACCTGTCTGCCTGCTTGACTTGAGTGCACTTTTCCAGGGAAGAATTGCTGAATCAGCACACCAGAGACCAGCTGTATGACCATGAAAGATGCCTTGGCTGGAAGGTTTTAAAATATACCACCCAGCCCTGAGGCCTCAGAGATTGAGTGTTTTGCCCTGGGTTTTGACTTGTGGTGACTTGTGGGCCTCATTAATCCCCAACATTGGAAAAGGGACAGACAGCATCAATCAACTCTGCATCATTCATTATCCCTCCCACATGTCATCTGAATACCGAAGGCAGAGAAAGGAATCTATGTGGTCAAAGGCCTAAGTGTTTCCATGAGAGCAAGAGAGCCTAGCCTTGCCGGTGATTCTTTCACTGGAGATAGAGATTCATTTTGTGCATACTTGACCTATCTTAAGCAGGTGCCTGCATAATATGATATGATGAATGCTAATAGTAATAATTATAATAACTAAGAAAGATTCAGCTCTTTAAAGTTTACAAACACTTGTTATACATCATTTCACTTAAGCCTTGAGATAATTCAGTGAAGGAAGTATTTTTTTCAGATGATACAACTGAGACTTAGAAAGATGGCATACCTTGCTCTTAGTAACATAGCTAGTAACTTATCTAGCAGAAGTAGGATATATATCCAAGACACATTTACTGTAAAGTCTAATTTCCTATCCATGGTACCACATTTCTTTACAGAACAGCTCCTCTGCCTAAAGATATATCTTTTATAAATCAAATGAAACATTATTCACAAATCTCTTACCAACAGTGTCTGGCACATAATAGGTACTTAATAAATGCTTGTTCTCTTACCCCTTTGCACCTTGTAAAAGCACCTCAAATCACCACATTGCTTATATTTTTGGCCTTGAAGATTATTAGAAAAAAAGGAAAGATCTTCTCTGGAAGGGACAACACATTAAGTCACTATTATTATCACCATTACTGAGCTATCTTAATTTAATGATGAAAAGAACATCACGCCTTATAAATTTGATCCAGTTCTTTATATATTTGACAAATGAAGTCTTTATCAGAGAAATTTACTGTTATTTTTCCAATTTTAGGTGCATTGATTTTGTTTGTACAAAACCTTTTTAATTTAACATAATAAAATTATTAATTTTATATCTTATAATACTCTATCTCTTATTTGTCATAAACTTATTCCTTATCCATAGATTCATTTATTTGACGAACAAACAATTCTATATTCTCTTAATTTGCTTATGATATCACCTTTTATGCACCCATTTTGACATTATCTTGGCATATGGTATGAGGTGTTAGTCTAGTTATACTTAGATTCTGGAAAACTGCTTTACAGATTTTTTTTGGGGGGGAGAGGATAAAGAAAGACATCTAAGCACATAGAGAGGGGGAGAGGGAGAGAGAGGAAAAGAGAAAGAGAGATATAGAAAGAGACAGAGAGAGAGAGAGAGAGAGAAGGAGAGACAGAAAGAGAGAGAGAGAGAGGAGGAGGAAGAAAATCCAGAAGGAGAGAAAAAGATGGGGGAAGGAGAGACAGAAAGAGAGAATGGGGGAGGGGAAGGAGATATAGAAAAAAGAGAGACAGAGTGAAAAAGAGAGAGAGGGAGAAAGAGAGTCAGAGGCAGGGAAGGAGAGACATAGAGAGATAAGAGACAGAGATACGGGGAGAGAAAGAGAGACAGAGAGAGAGAGAGAATAAGGAAGTTTTCAGAGTCCATTAACACTTGGGTAAATCATGAAAGGCTTTATGTAGAACATGGACATTTAGCTATCTAAGGGAAAAAAAAAAAAAAAAAAAACATGGATTCTGAGAGGTAAAAGTGAAGTGAGGAGAGCATTCTAGACTTGAGAGATCCACTCTGAACCTATTTCAGTTCTATGGGGCTTCTAGCCTCCCTAGGGGGAGTGTCAAATCTTTTACATATCACTTTCTACTTCAATACTCTATTCCCAACACAGAATCCCAAGGGGAAAAAAACAAAAACAATTAAAATAATTAAAGTTTAGCTCAAATCCAGAATCAAATCCAGGACCTAGAAGGTTACTCAATGTATAATGTAGATAGGGTAGCTATTTTTTGTTCCATGTAAATGAGATTCTTAAAACAGAAAAGACTAATAAGTATACATTATCGAAATCTTAAATCATTCTTCTATAACATATTTCCTACTAAATTCCACTAGGAAGTTGATAATCAAGACATTAAAAAATGGGAAATTGCTGAATTGTTGAAGACATTTCACCTTTACCCCAGCTCTGAACCATCCAAATAAATCTCTCAAGGTTCATGTCTTCTAGCAAATCAAGGTAGAGCTCTTGCCCTTGTGTCTGTGGTCATCTTTTCCATGAAGCTCTAAAAGAACTTCTGGCAGTTTAGCCTGAAGCAAATAAAGAATACAAAAACTTCCAAACTCTTGGGATAGCTATTCTGAAAAAGTGCAACTCACATGATGGTTGTTTGGTCACCTATCCAGGAAAAAGAAATACAAAACAGCAATCTAAAGCTCAGGCTCAGGTTGACTTACACAATGTATGTGCTGAGTATGTGAATAGCCACCATGATTTGGGGATGATGTGGAGATAGGAATATGTCCCTTCATTTTGTGGAAAATCAATAAGAGAAAAAAAATTCATAATATATGTTTTGAAGAGAAGAAGAAAAAAATAAGTAAAATCTTGCATTTTAAAAAATTTTCTGAGTGAGCAGCTCTTCCTAGTCCAATGGACATTCCACTTGGATACATCACCTTTTCCCTGTTACTATCAGAGGAGCCAAAAAATTGCTGCATCATTCCAAAATAGCAGGTCCTTCAGCATCACAGTCATATGTGGTGAGGGGCTCAGTGCACACATACTCTTTAGGAAGTATTCAGCTTTAGCTTCCATACCAGTTCCCTATGAATATGTTTTCTCCCCCATTAAAATGTAAGTTCCTTGAAGGTAATGATTGATTTATTTTTGTCTTTTTATCCTCAGCTTTTAGCAGAGTAAGTTTTTAATAAATGCTTGCTTAAATTGATTCATTTCATTCATTTATTTTATCCATTCAACTCATTCATCATTTCATTCATTCACCTTGTGTGGCTCTGGATAATCTTCACAACTGATAAACTTATGGTTTGGTATGAGAAAGTCTTTAACAAGAGTAGAATCCTTTATGCCTGGAATCCCCTTCCCTCCTCCTCTCTGAAACAACTAGATGGCTACGGAATAGATTGCTGAGCCTAGAGTTAGGAAGACTAATCTTCCTGAATTCAAATCTGGCCTCAGACATTGACTAGTTGTGTGACCCTGGGCAAGTCACTTAACTCTGCCTCAGTTCCTTCATCAATAAAATGATCTGGAGAAGGAAATAGCAAACCATCCAGGTACAACTGAAAAACAACTGAACAGCAACAACCTCATCTTTATCTTCCAGCTTTTCTGTCTTCCTTCAGGTAAGCTAAAATGTTGCCTTCTGCAGAAAGCCTTCTTTGGCTCTCCTGAATGCTAGTACCACCTTCTCTCTGAGATAATTCCCTTTATTATTTATATATCTTTTTTTTGGAGGGGTGTAATATTCTCTCTAAAATGTAATGTTCTCTCATTGGGGGTTTTGGGGGGTCTCTGGAGGCAGCCTTTCTTTCAGTTCAGTAATCACCACAAGTGCAGCCAGGGATTAAAGTCCAAATCCTTAATGTCTCCTTCAAAGTCTTGTCTCCTTTCCTGGGATCCAGTTAGCTTTCTTAGAGGCTTGTCTCTCTCCTTGGTTCCGTGGGCTTGAGTTCCTGCCTCCTTCTCTGCCATCTGAATTTCTCTGAATCCAAAGGTTTGTACTAAAGCCTCCAGCCACAACAAAAATGGAATATGGAATGAATCTGTCTCAGCCTCCGAGAGTTTCTAGTGCACCTGCCTTTTCTGGCCCTGAGAGCTTCTAGCTTATATGCCCCCATTGAGTACAAACCAATCATTATAACACTAGGAAACCATTATTTGTTGTAGAATTAAATCATGCTAAACTAAATTTAACCATTGTCTCCTCAATGTACTCCTTAGTACATTGTTTCAAGTTCTGGACCATAACATCTCTTTGTAGGATTAAATCAATCATTGAACCATGCTAAATTAATTAACTATTGTCTCTATATTTGACTTAATATCTTGTAAGAATCCTTTGTTTCAAGTTCAGAGTTCTGGCCCATAACAGAGAGGGGAATGGTAATTGGGGTTAAGTGAATTTGCTCGGGTCACACAGTAAATGTTAAGTATCTGAGGTTGGATTTGAACTTGTGTCCTCCTGACACCAGGGCCAATGCTCTATCTACTGTTCCATCTAACTGCCCCATTATTTATAGATTTTACTTAATATACTGTTTTACATATTGTCTTCCCATTAGACTATGATTTTGAGAACAGATACTACATTTTTATTTTATCTCCGCATGTGATCCACACTTAATAATACTTGTTGACTGACTGACTCCACCTCTTAAAATCTAGATAAATTCCTTCAAAACTTTACTCAAACAACCCTTTCTACAAGAAACTTTTCCTGTTCTGTGAATTTGCTAATATCCCTTGCTTTGTGTTGGTTTCAAATTCAGGGATAGGGACTAGAACTGTGATTTCATTGGAACTGGAAATTTTTTGTTGAAAAAATTCACTCTACCAATGCTAATATGCAACTTTTCAGCTATATGTTAGTTATATGTCAGCTACATTGGCTTGATAGCACAGTGGATAGAATATTAAAATGAGTCAGGAAGGACTGAATTCAAATCTAATCTCAGACCCTAACCATGTAATTTTAGACAAGTCACTTAACCTTGTTTGCCTCAGTTTTCACATGTATAAAGTAGGAATAATAAGAGTACCCATCTAGCAGAGTCAATAGGAAGATAAAATGAGACTAGAGTGCCAGATCTGGAATTAGGAAGATTTTAATGTCTTTGAGTTTAAATGTCACCCAAGTCACTTACTAGCTATGTGACCCTGAGCAAGCCACTAAACCTCTATTTGCCTCAGTTCCTTCAATTGTAAAGTAGGGATAAATAATATCACCTGTCTTCCAAAGTGTTTGTGAGGATCAAATGAGAGAATATTTGTAAAGTGATTAGCATAATGCCTGGCACATTGTAGGCACTATATAGTTTATTCCCTTCCCTTCTTAGCAATTTATAGTTTCAAGAGTTGCCTAGTTCATAAGTATCAAGCACATGCTCTCAACACTCCCAAATACAAACTAAACCTGATAAAAATAGAATTAGTAAATATTAGTAAAATAAATAAAAATGTTATAAAACAATGATAGTTTTACATTTTAAAACTAAGTCAAAACATCATAGTAGGGATTCTTACATACCAGTTATTGGTTCCTAGTTGTATTGGAACACTGGTCTAGATCACTAAGAAATTGAAGGGCTTCCCTCAAGTCTGTGTCAGAGGCAAGACCTGAAACCAATTCTTCCTGAATCTGAGGATAGCACTTTAATCAATTAAACAACTGATCTATTCTGTTGCTTCTCCATTTTGTATATACATGGGAGTTAGGTGTGATATTATAAATAGATAGCTGACCTTAAAGCCAAGAAGACATGGGTTTAAGTCTTGCCCCTGACACATCCTAGCAGAGTGACCTTGCTTAAGTCACTAAAATTGTCTGTGCTCTAGGCAATTTTCTAAGACGCTAACAGGTAAATTACTTACCCCTCCTCATTGGTGGAGAACATTTCTCCCACCAGGAATTCCTTAAACTTAACAATATCAGTTCTTATCAATACATTTAGTGAGTTTCAATTCTTATCCATTTGTACTTATAAATGCATGAAGACTTCTGGGACATCCTGCGTATGTTGTCTCTTGTGACCTTTTTGTCTTGGTATCAAGACAAAAATTGCCTAGCATTGCCCAGAAGAGTGCCTAACAAATGACTGGTAATCTTAAAATGTTTGCTAATTGATTTAATAAAAAGCTTTTTCCTTCATTCATTCACTTTAGTGTGATTTTGAATATCATTCCCAAGGATAACAGGAAGTGTTATTGTGAAATCCAAGAAGTTTTCTTTGTCATTTCCTTCCTTTTCTCATTTTGTTTTTGCCCTCAGATCTTTCCCTCAAAGCAATCACTTTTTTATTTTCACTTCTGCTAAGTCATTGACTTAAACAATCGATTTCAGGAATCTTTTATCTCATTGGTGTGGATCCCATAGCCAATGAGAAAGAATATGAACCCTATTTACTTTATGTTCTACTGTTATATATAATAACTGAGTCCCAGAAAAGAATGGTGCATATATTTCATGTGCTCAGTAAGAAATTTTTTTTTCCCATAAATATTCTTTTTTTATTGTGAACTCAATAAACATTGACAAACATTTTGGCATATAAAAAAAAAAAAAGACAAGACCATTGTTTGTATAAGAAACTGAACTTTGGCTACATCAAGATTTTTTTTGAAAGAATATTAATAAATATACAAGGAATTAAAATGAATAAATTAATGACTGTGACAAAAGAACACTTTCTAATTCAGTGTTGAAAGCAGAAAGATGATAGAATGGATATAGCACTAGAATAGGAACCAAAAAGATCTAATTCAAACCCAGCCTCAGACATTTACTAACAATGTAGGCTCCTTGAAGGCAGGAAAAATAAAAAAACATATTTAATTTTAATTTTTGTCTTTTTATCTCTTGTGCCTAGCAAGATGTACAATTTGCTTCCTAATCAATGCTTATTTAATTAAATTGAATTGGGGGTGGGGATTCTCTTAAGGAAGTAAGATAAGGCTCTCTTGGGACAACTGAAGAAATCATTCAAAGAAGGAGCAAATGAAATTAAAAAAAAAAAAAACAGATAGAGAATCAGTCATTATTATGGAGACTACTGTAGAAAAGTTCCCTGCAAATCCCCTCTGCAAAGAAATACAGTTCTCCCTCCCTCCTGTTGTCTCTGTCTCTTTATTTCTCTCTCTGTGTCTGACTGTCTTTTTCTGTCTTTTTGTCTCTGTCACTTTATCTATCCATTTTTATGTATGTCTGTCTCTCTGTCTCTGTCTCTGTCTGTGTGTGTGTGTGTGTGTGTGTGTGTTCACTGGACTTCATACTAGCAAAGCAATCAAATGTTTCAAAGCTTTTGTTGGGAAGAACAGGAGAACTCTAAGGTTTGGACAAAGGAAGCCAATAAATTTACCACCAGCATGTCTATAAGAGAAAGGCAGCATTCAGAATTGGCAATTCCCTCCTTCAACATGGGGAACCAGGACTGTTTTGTATCTGTGAAGGGACTTAATTTGGTTTAATTCCCTCCATAAAGTTTACAGTTCACTCCAGTCAGAAATCCAGATAGGCTTAAGCCTGTAACAAAATCCCAAATGTTCACTTGTCCTCAATTTCTGAGACATGCCAAATGACTGGACCTACAGAAGACCACATAAACTCACTCAAAATGATCAACTGGGTTTTAATTACTTGACATTTGCTGGGGGGAGGGGGAGAGGGAGGAGAGGAAGTGAAGTCCTTTCCAAATCAGAACTGTTTTGCAGAGTATTATTAAAGTATTGCTGCCACTGGGAAATGATGGCCATTTCACGGGTTTCACATCATTAAAAGTGTCATCAGCATAAAGATGAACTAAGAGCCTTCCAGCTCAGCATTATAACCAGAGTTAAAAAGTATGATTGGGCCCCAAATAGACCTTTGCCGACTTTCATAAGTAATAAAATTTGGTGGTGGTGATATAAAGCCATATAATTTAAGAACTTGTTCCAGAACCAGTCTACAATACCTAATCCATTTATCTCACAGGCTTCTCAGGTGCCTCTAGATGGGTTTGGTCCTTGATGAAGCTGTGAGACAGGGGGAAGCTTCTTCATGGAAAAAACAGAAAGAACCAAGCAGAGGTATTGCTGGGATAGTTCCTTTCATAAAGGGGTTTTCTTGATGACTAACAATGAGCTACAAAATTGATACAGGTTTGAAAACCTGAAAGATGAAACCAGTCAATTTCTCAATAATCATTTCTTATGCCCTTGCTATGTGCCTGGAATTGTCCTAAGCACTGGTAACACAAAGAAAAACCAAAAATAGCTTCTGCCTTCAAGAAGCTTATAATCTAATGGAGAAAACACAAGGTTAAAACAACTATGTACCTATAAAATAAACACAGGATAAATAAGAGGTTATTTCATAGGGGAAGCATTAGCATGCAGAGGATCAGGGAGGGTATCTTATTGAAGATGGGGATTTGAACTGATTATTAAAGGAAGTTACAGAAGCCAATGATCAGAGGTGAGGAGAAAGAACATTCCCAGCATGGGGTTGAGCCAGTAAAATGGATGGAGTCAGGAATTTAAGCATTATGTTTGAAAAATAGCAGCAGCCTTCTGGACACATGTGTGCTATGTGTTTGTGGAATGGTGCCCCTGATCATAAAGCAGGTCAAGGTTCTTTTTTGACTGCTGGGAGTGTGAGGAAAGGAGCCAACAATCCTTGCCATCATTCCCTGTCTCTCAACAACCACTAAAGAAATTGGTGGGACTATGGGGAAAGCAGCTAATCCGATTAAGGAAAAAGTCTATCATAGCAAGCTGGCCTCGCAGTGGATTTGAGCGGATTTCTTTTTTCCTCTCTCTGTGGGGAAACACCTTTACTGAGAAAATCTAATGGAGGAAATTGAACTTTTAAGCAAAAGTGATGTTTGATCTGATAGCTGCACTTCAGAGGCTGAGCAGCATGGCCCAGGCCTAAGAGAGCTCTGGGAGAGCCTCTCTACAGGTCAAGGTTGTCTGGGGACAGCCTTGACTAGAAGCAATTACATCTTCATCACCTGTCTGCCTAACCTCCTTACTGCCCAGAGAACAGACCAAAAGAAAATTTTTTTCCCTCATCCAGTGAGTTTGGGAAACTGAGAAGAAAGCTGGCCAGAGGGAAAGCTTCTCTGTTGGGAAAATGTCACACCCTAATGCTTCAGATACTTTGCAGAATGATTGAAATTTTATTCTTTAAATTATAATAATGTGAAAACCACCGGCAATTTCACATGGATACTTCCCCAAGAGAAGAATCAAAGAATTGTAGGACCAGAGATTTCAGCACTGGAAGGACCTCAAAAGTCATTTTATCCTCCAACCCAATCATTTTTATATAAATAGAGACACAAGAGAAGTTTAAAAAAAAAAAAAAACCCTCTGTCATCATACAGACACTAAGTATCTGAGGAAGAATTTGAACTCAAATCCCTAACTCTAGGGTCATCGCTTCTTGCAGGTTATAAATTCTTTGAACATCTTTTGGACTCAGTTTTTCCTTTGTTTTGTTTTTTGAGAAGGAATTTTATTTGTTACTTCACTCAGGGAACCCCAGAAAACTTAATATCTGATACACTGATTATTCTTTCATCTCTCCCTTTAAAGTCTCCATCTCACTCTTCCTAATCTTATTCTTTCTCCCAGGTAATCAGTACTTTTATGCTGCTTTATTCCTCTTATAACCAAAAAAAAATGTGTTTTTTTTCAAAGCAAGAAAAAATTAGTGAAAATTAGGAGATATGGGTTTTAATCCTGGTTCTACTAGTAACTGATTGAATCTAGCATCTAAGTTTTCTTAGATAAGGAAGTGGTTGAATGATAGGAGCTATAGGCAGTATGGTATGGTGGAAAAAACACTGGATTTGGAAACAGAGGGCCTGCATTTGAATTTCATTTCTTCTACTTGCCACCTGAGTCACATCCAGTGACGTAACTTAATGATTTCTAGGGTTTTTTTTTCCTCTAATTTTTCTAATATATAAAATGAGGAGACTATATAAGATTATTTCTTTAAAAAAAAGATTTATTGTTATCTTTTGTTTTTTACATCATCATGAGCCTAATAGTTTCTTGTAATGGGCTGAGGCTTGAGTTGATGCACTGAGGTCCCAAGCACATGAGGCTAAATAGTAATTGGACCATACTCTATTAATATATATGCTTGAAGAAAGAATGGCCCCCGCCCACTCTTTGTGCAAATCCTGATGTGTTGTATAGGAAATGACGATTTTGGTGGGTGAAGGCAGGGGAGTGAAAAGGAAGGGGAAGGAGAGACTGCTTGCTTTTGCCATTGTGACAACCTTTCAGCTCAGATTCCCCTCTGTTAGCTGGCTTCCTGTTGCAGCTGCCCATATTGCTATCGAATCCTTATTCAGCTCTTCACTTCAATAAAGATTGAAGATTTTTCCCTTAACCTGAATTCCTGACTCTGGCTGATTTTAAATACGCGGTCATTACAGTTTCTCCCCACCCTTACTCAGAAAGCCATCCCACATAACAAATAGTATTTTTATTTTTGCTAGAGCAATGGGGATCAAATGACTTGTCCAGGTCACAGAGCTAAGAAGTGTTAAGTGCTTGAGGCCAGATTTGAACTCAGTCTTCCTGACTGACATCAGGGCTGGTGATCTATGCACTTTACCAGTTAGCTGCCCCACAAATAGTATTTTTTTAATGGGAAGCTGTTATTGTTGTTTGTCTTTAGAGGACCAATGACATCACTATTGTGATGTCCTAACTTGCATATAATTTGAATTTGAGTGAGGCAGAGCTTCACAAAGTTATCAGCCTTGATTACTCCTCCAGAATCATAAAAGTCCAGTGCAAGACAAAGGTCAATATGACTGGTGATGATCCACAATGCAGAGGGTAACTTTCCTTTCTAAATTAAATTAAATTAAAAACAGGGCCAATGTGTTTGAGGCAAGACTCATTCAATGGATAAAAACTAAGTAAAAGTTGAAACAAAAGATGACCCAATTTGTCATCCTAAAGGCAAAAGTCCTCAAAGTTTTGGATGAGAATAGAAAACTATTGCTATTTACACTTTTTTTTTTTTTTTTGGCTGAGGCAATTGGGGTTAAATGACTTGCCCAGGTTTACACAGCTGGGAAATGTTAAATATCTAAAACCAGATTTGAACTCAGATCGTCCTGGATTCAGGACTGGTGCTCTATTCACTGTGCCACCTAGCTGCCCCTATTTACACTCATTCTAAGTCATCAAAACCAAAACAATGAGCCACCGAGGCTGTTCAGTAAAAGCCAAAATGATTTGGATGTAAAAGCACAGTCAAGTAGCTCCCTTTAATACACAATGGTATTAAAGCCTGTTTTTTAGAGTTATATTTCAAAAATTCAAAATTAAAAACTAAAGGAGGAAAAGGGAGCCAGAATGAAAGAAGAAAGGAAGTTGTCTGTGGTTTTTCCAGTTTAGTTTCCCTTAGAAACAATGTTAAGTAAAACCTGTAAATGATCTTTAGTGATTACCCCACACCCCCTCTCCAAAAAAAAAAGAGAAAAGCAATTTCCCAACTTATAACAGATAACAGAGAATTTTAAGAAGGCTCTATCTATCTCATGTGGATAAATGAGGAGCACAACCCAGTGCAGGTGCAGTGCAGACAAAGCAGCAGGAGGCTCTTTGCCATAGCAACTGAGGCTCCTCAGTCCTGGCTCAGCAGGCCATTTGTGAGGCCTCTAGTCCCAGTGCAGAAGGCAAATTGCCAGTCTCAGAGCTCTGGCACAACAAGTGAAAGTAGGCCAGGTCACCCACTGCAGTGGGCAAGCCACCAGCACCTCAGGCCTTAGTGCAAAAAATCAGTAATCAGGCCTCTGGTCCAGCACAAAAATCTTGGCATAATGATCTCTGTGCCCCTGGAACAGAGCTTAACTTTTTTTAAAGGAGCAAAAAATAAAAAAAAAAAAGATCATTGGCCATAGAAAGTTACTATCACAACAGGGAAGATCAAAACACAACAGTGTTTAACTGCCTAGATGTAAAGCCTCAAAGCGGGAATATTCGTTGTTCTCAGGTTCAAAAAGCTCTCTTGAAAGAGCTCAAAAAGGATTTTTTAAGCCAAGTAAAAGAGATAGAAGCAAAATGAAAATTATGCAGAAAAATTATGAAAAAGACTCAACATCTTGAAAAAGGAAGCACAGAAATTGATTGAAGAAATTAACTTCTCAAAAAAAAAGAGAAAAAAAAAAAGAATTGGCCAAATCAAGCAGGGGAAGGGGTGAGTCCAGTGTAGAAAACAACTCTTTTAAAACTTGAATTGATCAAATAGAAAAGGGGGTACAAAAGCTAACTGGAGAAAGTAATTCTTTAAAAATTAGAATTGGGCAAGTGGAAACTGATCTCTCTATGAAACAACAAGAATTATTAAAACAAAATCAAAAACATGAAAAAATAGGAGAAAATGCAAAAAAAAAATGTTATTTATTGGCAAAAAACTGACTTAAAAATAGATCCGGGAGCTATAATTTAAGGATTATTATATTACCTGTAAGTCATGGTTAAAAAAAGAGAACTTGTACAACATTTTTCAAGAAATTATCATGGGAAACTTCCCTGATAGCCTAGAACCAGAGAGTAAAATAGAAAGAATCCACTGATCACCTCTTAAAAGAGATCCCAAAATGAAAACTTCAAGGATTATCGTAGCCATATTTCAGAATTATCAGGTTAAGGAGAGAATAAGGCAGGCATCTGGGAAGAAATAATTCAAATATCAAGGAGTCATAGTACTTAGCAGCTTATACATTAAAGGACTGGAGGACCTGGAAAATGACACTCCAGAAGACAAAGGAGTTTGAATTTCAATCAACTATCCAGAAAAAATGAACATAAACTTTCAGGGAAAAGATGAGCATTTAAGGAAATAGTGGACTTTCAAGCTTTCCTAGTGAAAAGATCAGAGCTAAACAGAAAATCCAATCCTCAAATGCAAGGTTGAATAGAAGCAAAAAAATGTAAACAGGAAAGAAATAAAAATTTATTCAATAAGGTTTAACTGTTTACATTCATACATGGGGAGATGATACTTGTAATTTTTGAGAACTGCATATCTATTGAGGCATTTAGGAAGAATATTGTCAGAATATAAGTTGATATGATTATATAAAAAATTAAGGAGCATTGTACTGGGAGAAGAAAGTGAGAGGAAGGATAGGGTAAGTTATGTCATGTCAGGAGGTGCAAAGGAGGAGGTGGAGAAAATGAAAAAAAAAAAAAAGAGAAAGCAGACGAAGAAATAGAAGAGAAACAGAAGCAGAAGAAGCAGAAGCAGAAGCAGAAGCAGAAGCAGAAGCAGAAGCAGAAGCAGAAGCAGAAGCAGAAGAAGAAGAAGAAGAAGAAGAAGAAGAAGAAGAAGAAGAGAAGAAGAAGAAAAGAAGAAGAAGAAGAAGAAGAAGAAGAAGAAGAAGAAGAAGAAGAAGAAAGAAGAGGAGGAGGAGGAAGAGGAAGAGGAGGAGGAGGAAGAGGAAGAAGGAGAGGAGAAGCAGGGGGAGGAGGAGCAGGAGGAGGAGAAGAAGGAGGAGGAGGAAGAAGGGAAGGAGGAGCAGGAGGAGGAGAAGAGGAGGAGGGAGAAGAACAATAACAAAAACAACAAAAGCAGAAGCAATAATAAAATAGCTCCTGTGTCCCAAGCTTGTTATGAGGACTAAATGAGGTAATAGTTGTAAAGGATTTAGCACAATACTTGGTACATGCAAAGCTCTCAGGTCTCTTAGAATTGGTTAATCAGTCTGATTTATAGTTATATGTGTGGTTTCATATACCAGAGTCAGCAAAATTGGGACCCAACAGTAACAGCAAAGCAGAGAAGCATGTAACTTTGTATCCTTTCCATGGATACAAAGTGAAAGAGGTCATGTGGAACAGATTAGATTGTGAGTTCCTTGGAGGCAGGAACTGCTTTTTCCCTCTTTTTATATCTCCAGTGCTAAGGAGAGTGGTTCTTCTATAATAAACACTGAATAAAAGCTTATTGACTAAATGAATAGATATTAAAAAGAACACTAGTCTTGGGAACCAGGAAGATTTGAATTTACAACTAAATCTTTGAAATCAGAACTGCAAATGCTATCTCAGACACTAGGTTGTGTGGTCCCTTAACCTCTCTGTGCCTCATTTTCCTCATCTGTAAATTGATGGAATTGGATTTAATGGCTTCTAAGCTTTCTTTCAGTTCTAAATCAATAAGTAATTATTCTACCAGGAGCTTCTATGCTATCAATAAATTATAATTTAATAATCTTGATAGTGATGAATGAACATTAGCAAGTAGGTCCCAGGACATGGGACCTACAGTAGAACAGTGGGTACCCACTGGACACCATAAGTTATCAATAAATATTTGATGGATTTAATCATATGAATAATTATTGATTTGAACCACAATCTCATCATCTTACATAGAAATGGTCCTTTTCTCAAGCAGATTAAAGGTAGAACTTGTTTATTTGCTGTTCTCATGACTTTCCTTGGCCCCAGTCATTTATAGAAATTCATATAGCTATTTACCAGATACTGAGAGGATATGCATAGAATTGTAAGCATTGTAAATTGCAAATAAAATCAACATATAAATATGCAACTATAATGGCTGTTACTTGAGAATAAAGCATTCAATAATTTACAAATTGCTGCATTTATTTATAATTATAGAAATACTATACCAAAAACACCATTGAATCTTTGACATCGTAGAGAGATGTTTGTTTTGGTGTGGAGGTAAATAAAAGCATCACCTCCTTAATATCCTGTCCCTCTTTGAGAACAAAGAACAAAACAACAACTACAACAACAAATAGGGTAATGAGTGATAAGTAAGCAAATAAGGTATGGGAAGAAATAGAAGGAAGAGACAGAAGGAAGCCTCAGTTCAGATCCTCCCTCATTATTATTACCTGAGCCACCTTGGAGAAGTCAACATTCCTGAACTCAATTTCTTCATCCATTGAGAGATGATTGATATAAATGGTCAAGATGTTATAGATTGTTCTATATCTATAATTCTGTAAAGGGGAGAAAAAAGAGGGATTAAAGAAAAGAATAAAAAAGAAAGGGTGAAAGGAAAGTAAGACTCATCCTTCTGAGAAAACCATCTTCATTGAATGAGTCTGGGCTAATAACATTAACCCACATACCCCAAACCACTGCTCTCCCTCAGTGGCAAACCTATAATCACACATACTTAAAAAAAAAAAAAAAAACTCTACATTCTCTCTTTATAAAGTTTGGAGGCAATTAAAACCACTAGGAATAATTGAATCTAAATACTTCATTTTTCACATAAAGAAATCAAAGGCCAGAAAGTGGAAATAACAGGCCCAGAGTCACACAATGCTGTTGCTCAGTTTTTTCAGTCATTTTCTGACTCCTTGTGACCCTGTTTGGGTTTTTTCATCAAAAATACTAGACTTGCTATTTCCTTCTCCAGATTATTTCACAGATGAGCAAACTGAGGCAAATAGAGTTAAGTAGCTTGCTTATGATGACACAGCTAATAAGTGTCTGAAGCCAGATTTGAGGGCCAGAACTCTATTCACTGTGCTATGTAATCACCTCACTCAGTCACATAGTACAACAGTATAAACAACAACATTACAGTGGAGAGATCGCAAGTTCCAATCCATAACTGCTGATTCTAAGACATCAGATAAATTTCAAATCCTAAAGTAAAATTAAACAAATATCATTTCCTCCTTGAGAACCTCCCCCCAAAAAAATCTCTCCCTGTTGCATCTTTGTTCATTCATTGTGGGTTTTGTTTCTCTTTTTAAACTATAATCTTTCCATAGGCAGTCCTCCTTCATATACACAGTACTCCCCCCCTCCTTTAATGGTTGCCCTGAGTAGACTGACTAAATACTAAGGAGGATGATTGTTTGAAACCTAAGGAAATTCCATGTCCAAAATAGTTACCAAGATTTTATCTGGGTTCGTCTGTACTATATTATAGGGGTGGGCCCTGGTTAATAGAGCCTTTAACCAAGAGATAATGGAATGATATTAATCAACTTAACTGTCATTCTTGCCAATAAGGAACAAGAGAATGGTAAAGATTTTCAAATTCCAATGGGACCACTGGGAGATAGGGAATTCCTTAATGTATCAGGAGTCTTTATTGAAGAAATCATTGGGAATGAGGTCTTTCCCCATTCTAGTGCCCTTTCCCATTCCCCCATACTGAGTGAGATTATAAATTTAAGAGACAGATGTAATAGAGCAAGAAAAGTGCTACCTTTAGGAGTTACAAGACATAGGCCTAAGTCTCAAGTACCAAAGATGACAGCAATAAAGATATGGATAGGATGCAATGAACTTTAAAAAGTAAAAGTAGCAGTGTATATAGAGATTAGAATTGACTGCATCACTGAGGAGTTAAGAGTTCACCAACTCTTTTTCCTGAATCTGATTGTGAGGTGGTATGAAAAAATGGTAACCAGTCTTGGAGAGGATGCTGAGATGTGGTATCCACAAAAGAATTCTAAGTTGCAGTGGGCACCCAAAAATGGAAAGAATGTCAAAGAATGAAATTTAGAATCATAAATTTGGGATTAGAAGGAGGCTCAGAGATTCTCTATTCCAGGGGTTCTTAACCATTTTTTTTTTTTTTGGTGACATGGATGCCTTTAGCTGGGTGGTAAAGCCTCTAGATCCCTTCTCAGAATAATGCTTTTAAATAATTAAAAGAAATTAGAGGTTATCAAAAGTAAAGATAAGAGATTTTTTTTCCCCATTCAAGTTCCCCTGAAAACTATCCATGCTGGTTAAGAATCTATGATACAATACCCTCATTTTATAGATAAGCAAAAGGAGATAAAGTGATAAATCATCACCATAGAGAGGCAGTGATTCAAGTGACTTAAGATCATATAGTTAAGAAGAAACAAAGCCAATTTAGAACACAGACTATCTAAATCTATACCTGGTAATATTTTTACTACATCATATCAATAGGTGAAGTGGAAATGGAAGGCAGAGGAAATTAGGGACTTGGGAGATTTAGAATAGAATTAACTATGAAGTGGGATGGAAAGGAATAGAACCATTGATGGATGTCTTAAGAGAGCCTTCACAAATCCCCATTGCTATTAATTTGGAAAAGGTCCCCAAGCTAAAAATAGTGTACAAGGGTATATTTTGGGAGGCTGGAAGGGTCAGTAGCTAGAAAGAAAGTAAGGAACTTGATGGTCATAGGCCCCTATCTCTAGGAGAATGCAAATTTCTTCTACTTTGTACAGTAGTGAGCATATAATAAATGCCAGTAAAGACTTGATTGACAATTGATACATTTATTGAGTAGCTAGGGGCTGGGCAAGAGTGTAGAGAAAGGATTTGGGCTGCCAGGCAACAAGTGCCTTTGGTGAGAAGAACATCCCCTAGGTAAAAAAGGACAACTCACTCCTATCTCCTTTCCCATACCTCCAAGTTCAAACCTGGGGCAGGAGTCCAGTTGTTAAGAGCTAGTTTTAATTTTGCCAATAGCAGAGTTGCTCAGGTTATCTCCATCTGGTGGAAAGAAACCTGAATTGTAAATCCCACAATTGAAATAGATTACCCAGAATCATTAAATGAATCGATGGCATAGTAATTCACACTAGAATCTTTCCTGCCCCACTCCTTGTTCTTGTAAGGCAGATCCCACTTCACATAAACAGTAAAAAAGATTTAAAAAAAAAAAAAAGCTAGAAATAGCCTTAACTAATGATAAGGGACACAATAGAAGAATAACAGCAATGATCTTAACAGTACTTAAATGTATCAAGCATTTGATGATGCTACAAAGAAATTTAGTAACTGTATTCTCATTTGATCAGCATAGCAAATGCTGTAAATTTGAAAGAGCAGGCATGACTATTCATATTTCCAGACAAGGAAATTGAGACACAGAGAAGTTTAGAAAATTGCCAGAGATTATATAGCTAGGAAAAATTCAAAACTTTTTTATTTGTGTTATTATAATTATAAAAGAGTGGAAACAAGTCATTTCCCCTCCACTGAACCACAAGCTATCTCTATAAAATCAGTCAGTTAACAAATATTTATTATGAGTTTCCTATATGTCAGATACTATGCTAAGGGTTGGGAGCCTCACCTCTATCTGCCAGTTTCTGTGGCTTTCTTCAAGTTCAGGTAAAAGTCCTTCTCTTACAGGAAGCTTCTCCTTAATACTAGAGATGGCCTTTTATTGATTATCTCTTTCTCCTGTCTATATCTTGTTTATACAGAGTCCTTTGCATGTTGTCTTCCTCCATTGGTCTGGGCTTCTCGAAAGCAAATCTTTATTATTATCATTATTATAGCTTTTTATTTACAAAACATATGCATGGGTAGTTTTTCAACATTGACCTTTGCAAAACTTTCTATTCCAATTTTCCCCCTCCTTTCCTCCATCTACTTCCCTAGATGGCAGGTAGTCCAATACATGTTAAATATATTAAAGTATATGTTAAATACAATATATGTATACATATTTATATAATTATCTTGCTGCTCAAGAAAGACCAGATCTAGAAAGAAGGTAAAAAAAACCTGAGAAGGAAAAGAAAAATGCAAGCAAACAATAACAGAAAGAGTGGAAATGCTATGTTGTGTTCCACACTCATTTCCCATAGTTCCCTCTCTGGGTGTAGCTGATTCTTTTCATTACTGAACAATTAGATTGTCTCATCTCATTTGGTTTGGATCATCTCATTGTTGAAGAGAGCCACGTCCATCAGAACTGATCATCATATAGTATTGTTGTTGAAGTATATAATGCCTGGTTCTGCTCATCTCTCTTAGTATTAATTCATGTAAGTGAGAGCAAATCTTTTGCCTTTTTTGTCTTTGATTTTTTATCTTCTATGTTTGAAACATAGTAGTTGACAGTAGTCTGTCAACTAAGGATATTAAAAAATGACACATGAAACATATATTCTAACAATGGGATGAGTGGGAGAACCTGTAAGTGACCAGGGACATACAAGATATGTACAGAATAGACAAAGAGTAATCTGATGGACAGGAGAGATTCATAATAGAATAGAAATGGATGTTAAAGATTATCTAGTCTAACCTCATTTTAGATACCAAACTTGGGTTCAGAGAAAGTACATGATTTACCTAAAGGGTCGCATAGCAAGAAGCATAGCTATGATTCTATGCAAGATCTTGTGACAAAGTCCAGTGTTCCTTCCATGACAACAAACAGAAAGAAGATTCTATCTGGAACCTTGGGAATCTGTCTTCTATTTTTCTCTATGAATATTTTTTGTTTGCTTATTTAAAAGTATAGCAAGAAGCTCTTGTCCTCAATTTATTCATTTAACAAGCATTTATTAAACACCTACTAAATGTTAAATGGGCAGCAAGGCAGCGTTGTAAAGTACCAAGCTTGGAGTCCAGAAGATTCATTTTCCTGAGTTCAAATCTAACCTCAAACATTTACTAGCTGTGTAACCCTAGACAAGTCGTTTCACCATGTTTGCTTTAATTTCCACATCTAAAAAATGAGCTAGAAAAGGAGATGGCAAGTTACTGTAGTATCTTTGCCAAGAAACCTCAAATGCTATCACAAAGAAGGGGAAAAAAACTGAAATGACTGAACAACAAAAAATGCCAGGCACTTCAGTAGGTGTTATGATAGATACAATGACAAAAATGAAACAGCCTCTGCCCTCAGGGAAATGACATTCTACTAGTAAAAAAAAAAAAAAAACACAAAGAAAAATAGGCACAACTTTATAAATGCATGTCACATGTCATACACACACACACACACACACACATATACATCCTAAAATATATAACATACATGCTATTTGAGATTTATAAAGCTGTACCTATTTTTTCTTGTATTCTTTTCTTGCTTATCCTAGACAGTTAAAATAGATTATCCAAAATCATTAAATGAATCAATGTGGAAACTAGAACCTCTCCCATTCTTACTACCCATGTTCATCTCACATAAATAGTAAAAATAATAGCAGCAGCCTTAATGATAAAGGACACCATATACAATATATATGACATCTGATATATGACAGAGTATATATTATATTTGCATGTAGCTTATATGTAGTATTTATAGCATTACATATGTTTATAGTTTATGTATTATTTAGTATTTATATTATATATCTATATATAGTTTATATATTATAAAATATGGCTCATATTAAATATTTTATATATTTCTTTGCAATTTATATACATATAATTCTATAGTACTTATCTCATACAATTAATATGTTTTATAGAGAGTTCATATATTGTATTGTTTTGTAGCATACAGAGCATATATTTGTATACTGTTTATATTATATGATATATGTATATTATTTTGTATTTATATATACTCAAATATGTATTTTAATAAAAAGTAATTTTGTAGGAGGGAGGATACTGATATTAAGGAACTCAAAAATACTTCTAGGAGCTAAATCTTGAAGAAAGTTAAGGATTCCAAGAGGCCAAGATGAAGAAGTAGAACATTCCAGACATGTACAAAATAGGAAAGAATGTCTAGATAATGGTTGATCTGAAAAAAGAGAGTTCATTTGTTCTTAGTCTCAAAGGCAGCTGGGGATTCTGAGAGGTTGCAGTGATAAAGGATTCCTTCCAGCCATAAGGAAATTCCTGGTAATGAAAGAAAAGAGAAATAGAGAAGCAAGTATAAGGAGGGACAAGCAGGGTAGTATGGCTTAACTAGGAAATACATAGAAGGGAAGGCTATGTAAGAAGATTGAAAAGACAGAAAATATGCAGTTTATGAAGAGTTTTAAGATTCAGAGAAGAGTTTATATTGTTATAGAGGAATCCAGCAGACACTGAAGTTTAGAGGGCAGGAGAAGAGCGACAATGCCAAATCTCCATTTCAGAAAAAAAAATCACTTTGGTTGGGTGGCAGCTTTGTTAATTACAAAAAGAGTATGCATATAAGAAATACTATAGTAATAAAAGTGATCAGATTTTGCATAGATATTGTTCAGTTGTATTAAATTCTTCATGGCCAATTTTGGGTTTTCTAAGCAAAGATACTCAACTGATTTGCCATTTCCTTCTCCAGTTCATTTTAAAGATGAAGAAATTGAAGCAAACAGGGCTAAGTGACTTCCTAGGGTCATACAGCTAGTGAGTGTCCAAAATCAGATTTGAACTCAGGAAGATGAGTCTTCCTAACTCCAGGCCAGGTGTTCTATCTACTCTGGCACCTAACTGCCAAAACCAGATTTTGTAACTAACTTTTATATGTAGAGTGACTGAGAATAAGGATTTGAAGATGACACTGAAGTTATGAATATGGGTTTCTGGAAAGTCAGAGTGCCCTCTACAGTAATAGAGAAGTTCAAAAGATAAGTGGATTTTAGGGGGAAAGATATTAAGTTCTGATTTGGAGACAGTGAATTTGAAATGTCTACAAGAGATTCAGTTCGAAATGTCATACTGGCAGTTTATGATGCAAGACTGGAGCTCTAGAGAGAGACTATGACTAGATATAAAGGTCTGGGAGTCATCTGCATAAAAATGATAATTGAACCTACAGCAGCTGATGTGCTTATCAAGTTAGAGAGTATATGAAGACTGATTAAAGAAATTAGGGATGTTTAGTCTGAAGAAAAGAAGAGGAAAGGCAGAGATCGTAGCTGTCATCAAGTACTTGAAAATCTGTCAGAAGGAAAAAGAATTCATTCTGTTAGAACCTAAAGGGCAGAATTAGAAACAATAGATGGGAGTTGTAGATGCAAATTTATGTTTGATGCCAGGAAAAATTACCTATTATAGCCATGCAAAAGTGGAATGAGTTGCTCTGAAAGATGGTGGGTTCCCCCTCATCAGAGGAAAATCTTCATCCAAAAGTTGTTGAGGATTTCACACGTGGAATTTCAGGAATGGAATGGATTAAGATTATCATTATATCCTCTGAATTATCACATTTTCAGAAGATAATTCAGTAGACAATGAAGTTCTCAACAGCTTAGAATCATGAACTAAATCTAACTAAAATAAAACTTTTTAGGGAATAAATCTATAATCCTACATTTGTTTTTTTGAAAAATCAACAATACAAATTGCAAGATGGCAGAAAAAATGAAGAGATAACATTTTATCTTTAAAAATGTGGAATGTTTTGCATACTCTAAATTCATTGTGAGTCAAGTGTGTCCTGATAGCCAGTCAAATCTTTAACTGGATTGACAGAAGTAAAATGTCCAAAATGGTGGACAAGATAATCTTCATACTTTTCTGTAATCAGATCACATCACAGTATTAAATTGAGTTCTGGGCACCATATTTTGGGAAGAACATTGCCATCCATTGCTGTGTCCAAAGACATGAAACAAGGAAATACTGTAGCAATTAGAATTCTTAGGAGGATTAAAAGTCAACTAGTTCAATCCCATCATTTCAGAGAAAAGAAAACTGAAGAAGTGATTTGAAAGTGAAGTGATTTGTCTGAAGTTATCTAAGTAAGAGAAGCTGGATTCAAACCCAGATCTCCACTCCAAATTTACTATATACCTCATGACAATAGTTTTCTTATGTCTGAAGATCCATTGAAGGATATGACAATGATTAGCTTTTTAAAAAATTATAGCTTTTTTATTTACAAGACATATGCAAGGGTAATTTTTCAGCAATGACCTTTGTAAAACCTTCTGTTCCAACTTTTCTCCTTTTCCCGCCACCCCTTCCCCTAGATGGCAGGTAGACCAATACACATTAAATATGTTAAAATATATGTTAAATGCAATATATGCATACATATTTATACAATTATCTTGCACAAGAAAAATCAGATTTAGAAATAAGGTAAAAATAACCTGAGAAGGAATGCAAAAATGTAAGTGGACAAAAACAGAAGGAGTAGAAATGCTATGTTATGGTCCACACTCATTTCCCATAGTTCTTTTGCTGGGTGTAGCTGGTTCTCTTCATTATTGAACAATTGGAATTGATTTGTTTCATCTCATTGTTAAAGAGAGCCACATCCTTCAGAATTGATCTCCATATAGTATTGTGGTTAAAGTGTAAATTGATCTCCTGGTTCTGCTCATTTCATTCAATCAGTTCATTTAAGTCTCTCCAGGCTTTCTGAAATCATTCTGTTAGTCATTTCTTACAAAATAATAATATTCCATAACATTCATATACCACAATTTAGCCAGCCATTCTCCAATTGATGGGCATTCCTTTGATTTCTAGTTTCTAGCCACTACAAAAAGGACTGACACAAACATTTTTGCACATACAGGTCCTTTTACCTTCTTTAAGATCTCTTTGGGATATAAGCCCAGTAGTAACACTGCTGGATCAAAGGGTATGCACAGTTTGATAAGTTTTTGAGCATAGCTCCAAATTGTTCTCCAGAATGGTTGGATGTATTCACAATTCCACCAACAATGCATCAGTGTCCCAGTTTTCCCACATTCCCTCCATCATTATCTTTTCCTGTCATCCTAGCCAATCTGAGAGGTATGTAGTGGTATCTCAGAGTTGTATTAATTTGCAGACAATGATTAGCTTAAAGAAGTGTTTAAGTAAAAACATGATTGCTGTCTAAACCATGTGAAGGACTTTCATGTGGCAGAGGAATTAGACTTGTTCTTGGTCTTAGAAGACAGAACTCAGAGATATTAGTGAATATTCCAGAAAAAAAACAACAATTAAGCTGGATATAAAAGAAGAAGAAAAATTAAAAAAAAAATTCGACAATAAGAGCTCTCTAAAAGTGAGACCAACTCCCTAAATAGTGATTTCCCTTTCATTGCAGATCTTCAAGTAGATGCTGGGTAACCACTGGTTGGAAATAGAATAAAGGGATTCTTATTTGGAGACTTAATTGGTGGACTAAAAGATCTCTGAAATTGTAAGCTACAGTTATAGACCTATCTGTACAGATTTGCTTTAGCCCCAAGTAAGAACATGCTTCATGGACTATCACGTATCCTGTCTCTGCCCTGATTCTTTCTACCAAGACCAACACACTTTGGATAAGCCCTCCAGATAGCATTCCCCAATCCTGGGTCAGGTTAGTTTTAGAACTTCTTTCCTCGGATTAAACTATGAGTGCAAATTCACCTATCCAATTAAATCTAGTGAGTTCCAGAACAGAATGTGCTTCATATCCCATATAGGCATCCATCTAAGTTATTTTTCTATCCATCTACCTTTGAATTTTGCTTTCCCTCCCCAATCCTGACTTTCATTCACACATATGTTTTCAACCTTCAGTTTAGGAATCCAATCAGCATTCTATTGTTCCTGAAAAGAATGTCCTATGAATCAAATCACTATTCCTGTGACTCACCAAACCAAAACTTCATTCCTTGGCTATGATTCCTTGGTATGTATAATGTTCTTCACTAGAATATATATTCCTTGAGGAAAAGGAGTGACTAAATTTTGCATTTGTATTATCAGTGTTTAATAAATGCCTTCTATTATTCATTCATTCATTCATTCACCCTGACTTTTCCAAAAAGGGATAAGTATCAGATGAAAGGGTAATTTACTTAGATCAGTTATATTTTGGCCCCAATTTTGTCTGAATTTTCAGTACTACTTTCTACTCATGCATATCTTGGAATTCAGGGGGCTATAAGTCAGTATAAAAAAATATGATACTGATTTCTGTCAAGTTCATTTTCAGAGAGAGTTACTGATGTGGACCTTGTTCACTGCTTTTAGGTTCCTTTTGGGGGCATACTAGATTGATTGAACATTGACTGATGTAGTTTATCCAAGATAATAGTAATAATAATTCCAATAAGAAGAATTAATAGCTATTTGGCTGTTTGAGATTGTGAAACACTTTACTCACAGTGATTATTATCCTCAGTTTTATCCTCTTTACTTTTCTTATTACACTAACTTACTTGATGACCTATCAGCTACCATTACTTCAATTATTACTATGCAAATGTTTACCAAAACTATATACCCAGCTCTAAAATTTAAGGACTTTCATTAACTATCCCTATTTTTAGCCTCCTTATATCTTTTATCCCTAATTTACTCTGCAGTTCAGGAACAATGGCCTCCATACTGTTCTTTGTACAAGACACCATATCTCCTGACACTGGATATTTTTACTGGCTACATGCCTGAAATATTCTCCCTCCTCATCCGTTTTCTAGCTTCCTTCAAAGAAGCTCAGTTGAAATTTTCCCTTCTTCATTGAAGGCCTTTCTTGGTTCTCTTCCCTCAGCCCTTCCCTCATTGCTAGTGCCTTTCTTCTGAAATTATCTCAAAGTTATACTCTGTGTGTGTGTGTACAAACAACTATGTATAAACAACATGTATGTATATATGTTGTTTATACATAGTTATTTGTATGTTGCCTCTGCCATTAGAATATGAGCTGATTCTCAATAGTGTTTTCACAGCTAGAACTAATACTCAGTCCTTCTGATCCTGAAGTCATTGTCTCCTCCCTCCTCACTTCCATCACAGAATCATATTATATTTCAGCAACTTTCCTGTATATAACATTTTGAGTTTTATCATTCCTTATCAGAGATGTCATTTTATGTTTTCTACATGAAGTTTTTGGCAACATTTTATCAAGTAGGATCTAGGAGGATCAGAAAAATGAAGCAGTGACCTCTTCCAACTGTGTTGTGAATTTATGATGTGATCATGGACAAAGTCCTTAACTTTTCTGCCTATATTTCCTTATTCATAAGACCAAGAAAATAATACCTGTCCTATCTAGCTACAATATCTTATTTGGGGACCAAATGAGATAATGCATCAGAAAGTGCTTTGTAATGTATGAAATACTTTATAAATGCAAGACATTATTTTTCATGGAGAAAAAAGCTTCTAGGTTGTTAAAACAATCTTCTCAGTGCATTGAACTGATTGTAGTTGTTTCTTGTGGGATTGTTGGTATATGTTCACAATGTAGTTGAAAAAATTCTGGATGTGGAGTTGGGAAGTCAAGATTAAAGACTAAATTCCCTAGTATCACTGTCTAGCTTGATCTTGTGCAAGTCATTTCTCCCTATGACTCTATGAAAAATAGAGATAATAATAGTAATATGTGATATTTATGTAGCACTTTGATTTTTGCAAAGCCCCTCACATATTTTGAGTTACTGGATCATCATAACCTATGGGAAAGAGGATTATTATCCCATTGTACAGGTAAGAAAAGTGAGACTCAGATCACAAGAACTTGTACATTAATGTGGCAGGTTTTGAATGCAGGTCTTTCTGAGTCCAAATCTAGCATCTTGCCCACTACTCTACACTACCTCATTCTAATATCATGTTTTGCTGACAGTCACAGAAGCTGTAAAGAGTATGAAATAAAATAATAGGATCATATCTGTTCGTTTGACCTCATGGAGGAATTGGCATTTAACTTTGAGCAGACAGAAGAAGATCATAGATATAAACTAGCAAGAGGATACCTTACAGATAAACTGGTTCAAATCTTTCCTTTCATAAATGAAAAGAGTGAGACCCAAGGAAATTAAATTACTTGTTCAAGATTATATAGTTAATCAGAGGCAGAGCTGAAAGATAATTTCAAATCACCTAGAGATGAAATATTAAAAACTATTAAATTTAGAAATGGATCACAAAAATACTTTGTTGTCTTTTTTTTTTTTTTTGAGGCAATTTGAATTAAGTGACTTGTCCAGAGTCACACAGCTAGGAAATATTAAATGTCTGAGACATTTGAACTAGGTCCTCCTAACTTCCTCCTGTTATGTTTCTTAAAAAAAAAATAGACTTCTGCTTTTACATCATAGTAATTCTCAACTATACCCAATCACTACCATTCAATGAGCTCTTCCCTTAGAATACAGAAAAACAGTTAAACAAACTCTCACAGTGAACTTGCCTAAATGTAGACAAGTATTTCTATATTTCGGTAGTCTCTTCCTCTTTGAATTGTAAGAGACTTCCACACCTTTTTTCAGGACACTGGTACAACTATTCAGTGTTGGACTTAGGGTTTTTTTTTTTTTTTTTTGGTCTACATAATTATAGTCCTTACATATGTTATACTAGCTCTGCTTACTTTACTCTGTAGCAACTCCTATAAGCCTTTCCATATTTCTCTGAATTCCTCATATCTGTATTTCTTATGGCACAATAATATACTGGTACATTTCTATTCATACTCATGTCTCTCAAATTAGATAAGTGCAATACAAATGTTAGCTATTATCATTATAATTACAATTGGTTCAACCATTCTCCAATTAATGAGTACTCACGTTGTTTCCAATTTTTTGCAACCATGAATAATGTTCTATGAACATTTTGGTCTTTGAACTCTTTAAGACACACACACATCCACCAGAAGCATCCTATGTCAAGAAGTATAAATAAGTCAGTGCTTTTCTCATATAATTCCAAATTTCTTTTTCAAATAGCTGAACCAATACACAGTTCAAAAAATGGTGTATTTCTGTTCCTCTTTCCCGACCTTTCCTCTACAATTAATTGTTCTCATCTTTTTTTTTTAATACAGTTTTGCAATTCTCTAATTATTCATTCAGAATGATCTTTTAAATGGTTGTTGGTAATTTTCAGATTTTTAAAAATACTATCCATATCCTTTGACCTCTTACCTATTGGGGAATATTTGTTACTTTACCATATGCTTGAGAAAAAGGTAACACGAAGCACCAAATGTGAGAAAAACTGCCTGTGGCAGCTGTATCTAAAAATTAGTGCCAAGCCCACCTAAGGTTTTCTTCCTTTTCTAATTTACTCCATCTTCACTAGAAAAGGTATTGGGAAATAGTCCCATCTCTCTCTTGGAGTGTGTGTGTGTGTGTGTGTGTGTGTGTGTGTGTGTATGTGTGTGTCTGTGTCTGTGTGTGTCTCTCTGTCTGTCTTAGTCTTTTTCTGTGTATGTATGTATATATGTTTCTGTCTGTCTGTCTCTCTCATTTAATGTAACTAAGATGGAATTTTAAAATTTGCTTCAAATCAGTAAATATTTATTAATTTTTGTATAAGACACAGAGAGCACAAAGATAAAATCTGGCATAGCACCCTGATGTCAATGAACTTATATTCTTCTTCCCTATGCTGTAATCTTGACTTGTACCTTTAAGGTAAATTTTTGCTATAAAGACTGAATATATGGCAATTCTATACTTAGGAAATGGCTTATGTTTATGCCTCTAGTTAAGAGAGCATAACTCAGAGCTTTTAACTTTCTACACTCTACTAAGAAAATTTCCTCTCTCTTGAGGGTTTCCCAAATAAAGGACAGTGTAAAGATAAACAAATTAAAGGCAAAATCAGTCATAGTTCTTTATAAAATTAATATCTAAAATTTTTCAAATGTCTTCTTACAATTTTTTGAAACACAAATTAAGAAGAGAGCAGGGCAGGCTAGGAATTGCCTTTCCATTCTTTTGGGTTTTTCCACAGCACTCCTGCTATAGAATGAATTCCCCAACAACCTCATTACCCAACATGTACACAATACAATAACCTTTCCACTTACTCATGCAGAGGTCTTCTCTCAGAACTCAGTAGAAGAGAACTAACGGTGTCTTGGCTAATAGCTTCCACAATGGCACTTAAAAGGCTGATCTCACATTAATTTTCTCTCTTCCCAAGAACCATATATACTTTGTGGCCAGTTTACTCTTTCCTCAAGTGGTTACAAAGTTAATATAAACATATACTGCAAACATAAATATATATATATGTATTTATAACTATATTGAGATATTTATAAATTATTTATAACTTATTATAAATAATATTTAGAAATATATGCAAATATAAATTGTATTTATTAATCCAAAATACATATTACAAAGTACTATTGGGGATGAAGAAAGCTAACAATTGCAAAGATCAAGATAATTGTCTAATAGGGAACTCTAGAAGTTTAAAAAAAAACTTTAAAACTCAAAGGAATGACTTCCTAGGAGAAAAATTTCAGGAAATTTGTGACATTAAGTGGATTAGTCCCTCAAGGAGAAGGTGGGACCAGATTTTTACAGGGTACTAATATATAAATTAAAACCAATGAATTCAATCTTTCCCTAGTCACTAGGGTTTGTAGTATTGCTATTTTATAAAAGATCTTAGGGACAATTTCAATCCTTCAGTAACCTCTGAATGTCATACATAGCATGGAATCAATATCAATGGAAAAGAAAGAGAGATTCTTTTGTGGTGATGGGGCCTCAGTCGAAGATGACAGTCACCTTGAGTTTCCCAAGGTTAATGGTGATATTATGATTTTATATCTCCAGTTAGGGATGGGAATAACCATGTCTAGTGTTTTTATGAGGTGCTGTTTTTTTTTTGGCAGCTGTGATCAACCAGCAACAATACCACTTAATAAGTAGATTAAAGCTCAAATCCCTGAGGATCATCTAAAGAGAATGAATTTAAACTGATAAAGATGAGTGCCTAGATGACATCCATCATACTAATACATTAACTTCCATCCCCATCGATATCCTTTGTGTGTCCCCAAGGCTGAAATCTCAGCTTTTCTCTGGGGTCTGTCAGTGGGTGAAGGCTCCTCTCACCAGCAACAGCAGGAGACCGAAACCTGGAACCGTTCCACCTTCTTGGATCCCTAGGCAATTAGAGGAAGATCTTCACACTTGATTGAAGGAGACAGTAAAGAGAAATACCCTGCATCTTAACTGGGCTCAACCCCTCCTGGGAGAAGAAAATCCAGAGTCTGATGCTGACAGTCCAAAGAATTAAAGGTGAAGTTCTGAAGGGCGAGCAGCTCTGGGCTCTTAAAAACGACACTGTATGTGCTTTATGGGGTCTCCAGATGGCCCTGTAGAAGGGAAGGAAGTCCTTTAGTCAGGCACGCCTTCTAAGCCATCTGTGGATGTACCACTTACTCTCCACAAGTTACAAAGATTGCAGAAAAATATGTGCCACTGGTGGACTATATTGTGAAAGACATCAGCTTCCTCCTCTATTAATTAGCTCTGCTCTCAGCACCTCCTTCTCACATCCTTCCCCAGATATCTATTGTTTGATCCAGTCCCAGCCAGCCTTGGTGACTCAGCTGTTCGAATCTCCCATAAAGTGTTAACTGCCAATAGTTTTCTATATTACCCTTCTCAGGAACAATTGCATTAGAATAATGGATTCTTGGAGACAATCACCCTCCCCCCAAAAAAAAGTTTTCTTAGGATCACAGATTGCAGGTGTCTCTTCTGAGAAATAGATTAATTTTACTAATTATATTTACTAATCTATAAATTTGAGGGAAGTTAGATGGTAAATTGATAGAAATGCCAGGCTTAGAATCTGGAAGATTCTTCTTCCTGAGTTCAAATCTAGCCTCAGACACTTACTGTGGGATCCTGGGCAAGTAACTTAATCTCATTTGCCTCAATTTCCTCATTTGTAAATTGAGCTAGAGAAGGAAATGGGAAATCACTCCAAATTTCTGGCAATAAAACCCTAAACAGGTTCACAAAGAGTTGGGCATAACTGAAATGATTGAATAACAACAAAAAATCTGAAGCCAAGAAAAGTTAAATGATTTGTATAAAATTAAGCAGAAGGTGAGCTTGTGGAATTTGAATCCTCTCTGACTTATTATAACCAGACATTTAGTAGGATTGGTGAAGAGGCATTTCACCTTCACTTAAGGCTCTGTACTATCTGACCAATTCCTTCAGGACCTATGCCTTTGACAAGCGAAGTTAGGGCTCTGTCTCATCCTTTTGTTGGTGGTCATTTCTCCTCTGAGCATCACTATAGTAACTATAGAGGATATTTCCTATAATACAATGGTATTAATTAAGGATCTCAGGAACTCTTGACCTACTGAATTCATGCAGTCATCTCCCAGGCTAGAGATAATTATCTCAGGAGTGTTGTTTAGTCACTTTGGCTCAAGGGGGAATATGTCTAACAGAAGAAGCATCTAGGGACCCATCCAGGCTCAAGCTTTCCTTAGCAACAATATAATCACCACAATGTTCAAGCAATAGCTGCATGTCTGAGTATGTCATGGCAGAAGGAAACATACCTTCTCCCATCATGGAAAGAGATGAAAAAAAAGTAAGCAAGAGAAATGTTGCCTCTCCTATTCAATAATACTACAGCAGTATCTTTTCTTAGTTCAGAAGCCAATCTATTTTGATGTATCTCTTGTTACTATAATGAGAAAGAAAGGATTACAACATAATTCTTCAGCACTGAGCCAGCAATGTGATCTTCTAGAAGTGCCCCAGACTTCTGCAGATGAAGAGGAGTGAGTGTAAGGGAGAAAGCTCTGTGGATTACCACCACCATAGAATTTATAAGAGACTAGGAAAATCACTAGCTGCAGACTCATTAAGATTCAAATCTTAGCTCCACCACTTTGTAGCTGTGCAATTTAGGAAAAGTCACACCCTCTCTGGTCTGAGTTTCTTCATCTCCAAAATAAGGTTTTTGAATTAGACCTTTTATATCCCTTTCCATTTCTAAAATTGTTTTTAATTGGTCCAGAGATATTATTTTGTTGATAGAGGACATCCACTATTCTTTCCCAACAATGATGCAGATCAGCAAATCCTTGTAACTCAGAGCTTTAGAGAGTTGCTGGGAGTCACTAAGAGGTTAAATATTTCCCCATGGTCACACAGCCAGCATGTGGCAGTCAGGACTTAAAACAAATTTTTTTTTTTTTGTGATCTTAAGGTTATTCTCATCTACCATGTAAGCTTTTCCCTTCTAAAATTCTGAGTCTGGTGATACAATCTATATAGTACTTTATAGTTACAAAGTACTTTCATTTCCATAATCTTGTTTGAGCTTCCCAGCATTTCTGTGAGTAAGAGGGATGATGCTCCATGATTACCCCATTTTTTTCAGGTAAGGGAACTTAGGCTCAAAAAAGGGAGAAATTATGCCCAAGATCATACAGTGGCACAATTAAGATTCTAACCCAGGCCTTCTGATTTTATCACATTTGCAGAAATGGCTTGTTTTATATTGAATCCTTTTCTACTGAAATATGTTAGAAAAGGTTATAATATCACATCATTCAATTTTTTGGTCTTCCCCCACCAGCTGCCAATGAAACTAAGAAGGAATAGCCAGCCCCAGAAAACAATATTGAAAATGTGCTATTAACCCTTTAACATGAAGTGAAAGGAATTTTAATTTGAACTCCACATAAATCAGTTCTTGTTAAAAAATCAAAAAATCAATTAAGAGGGGAATCTGTCACCCTGAGATTGTTTTGCAAATGTTTCCTTCCCTCTAATGTTCTTTCTGTGACTGTAGTCCCAAAATAGCAAATCTTAGAGAAAGAGATATCAATTTTATTTTGTGAAAATATTTGATAGAGTTAATGAGTGTGTGTTTTTAACAGTCCCCTTGGGAAATACTGTATAGTAAATATAATTGAAGGAGAGAGACTGATATGATTGTTCCTCAAGCATCTATTTTAAGAATGCAATTATAAAAGAAAATGATACGATGTGGAAAATTGAAAGGGTTCGGCAATTTATAGCATATTTTCTCATTTATTTTAAAGAGTTCTCAAGTTCCTGGGATTGATAAATTTACAACATTAATATCTTGTTCAATCATTGCTGCTTACATCATCTTCTCATGTCAGTAAAAAAAGTACAGAATACTTCCATAAAAGGACTCTGAAGGGGGTGGGGGGAGTGGGGGAGGTCATTTTCTTAGAAAGATCTGGACTAGATAATTTAGAAGATTGGAGGTAGTGAAAAGTGATGGAAAGTGCCCTGAATTGAGTCAAAAGATCAGGATTCTACTCTTACCTTGGGCATACTATTTAAATTCTCAGGGCCTAGGTTCCCTCACCTACACAATAAAAGGAAAGAGGATTCAAATCTGGCCTCAAGATACTTACTAGCTGTGTGACTCTGTACGAATCACCTAAAGCTCAGTTTCCTTATCTGCGAAATGAACTGGAGAAGGAATTGGCAAGAAAGGAGAGAGTGGATCTGCTTCATAGCAAGTCTAGAGAAGAGAAAAGGATGGAGGAGGGTGAAAAATATCTCATTTTAAAAAAAGAGATAAAAAGACAGAGATAACACTAACCCCAGAATAAATTAAACTCACTGGATGTTAGAATTGTATGGCACTTCTGACATTTTCTGACTGTGTGATCCTGGGCAATTCACTTAACTTCTCTGGGTCCCAGGAAGCTGTCTGAAACAAAGTTTTTAGGGCAGGATGTTATTTGTCCAAAGTGAGGAAGGAATAATATCCTAGTACCTGAGAGAGATGAAAAGGACAAAGAAGACATATAGGGCTAATTAAGTCTATAGAAAGAGAGCATAAAGCATGAATAAAAATATATTATATGCAGAGTTATATGCAGAGGACATGCAATATGCAGGTTCTAAGGGAAGAACTATGATGACCGTGTATTTAAAATCAGCTGTAGTCAGGAATTCAGGTTAAGGGAAAAATCTACAATCTTTATTCTCAGTAGAGGTGAAGTAGGATTGTGATAGCAATATGGGCAGTGAAGAAGGATTGCAATAGCAATATGGGCAGCTGCAACAGGAAGCCAGCTAGCAGAGGGGGATCAGAGGTGAAGAGCGGTCGTGATAGCAATGCTAGCAGCTGTGTCAAGACGCCAGCAGTCTCTCTTTCCGCTTCCCTTTCCACTCCCCTGCTTCCACCCACCAAAATCGTCATTTCTTATACAACACATCAGGACTTGCACAAAGAGTGGGCAGGGGCCATTCTTTCTTCAAGCTTATATATTAATAGAGTATGGTCCAATTGCTATTTAGTCTCACGTGGTTGGGACCTCAGTGCATCAACTCGAGCCTCAGCCCATTACAAAGAATAGAAAAAGCAAAATGGGAGAAAAAGGAATTTTCATCCCCTACAATTATATGGGTAAAGAGTTTCTCTCTGGTTTACTTTCCAGAGCAAACCCTGAAAATCTAGGAGCAGGGGAGAAGAGGAGAAGAAATTGAATTCCTACTAGTAGTAGTGTTTTTCCCCAAGGTGAACAATTATTGGATAACTAGTACTACAATTCCATCTGACTAATTAGCATCAATTAGTTTTTACCAAAGGCTATTTATTCTGAAGCTTTATACCCCAAACAACAATATCATCCTTTCCTCTAATATTTGGGGGCACTCTAACCAATAGACTACTTGGGTCTCTTGAGAGAATGGGCTCATACTACCCACACAAATTAACAGCATTTCTATATATTATTGACAAAGCCCAACAGCAAGAGATAGAAAGAGAAATTCCAATTAAAATTACTATAGAAAAAATAAAATACTTGGGGAATTACCTGCCAAGACAAACCCAAGAACTTTATGAATACAATTACAAAATATTTCTCACACAAATAAAATCAGATCTATACAACTGGAAAAAATATCAATTGTTCATGGCTGGGTTGAGCTAATACAATAAAAATAACAATTCTGCCTAAATTGGTCTACTTGTTCAGTGCCATACCAATCAGACTACCAACACATTATTAAAAAAAAAAATAATAATGCTAGGCAAAAAAAAAAATGCCAAGCAAAAAATAAACAAACAAAAACCATTATTTTATAGAACTAGAAAAAAACAATAAAATTCATCTGAAAGAAAAAAAAAGATCAAGAATATCCAGAGAAATAATGAAAAAATTACAAAGGATGGTGGTTTAGCAGTACCAAACCTAAAACTATATTATAAAGCAGTAGTCATCAAAACCATTTGATACTGTCTAAGAAATAGAGTGGTAAATCAGTGGGATAATACACATGGCACAATAATCAAGGCCTATAGCAATCAGATATTTGATAAATCCCCAAACTCCAGCTTCTGGAATAAGAACTCAGTATTTGACAAAAATTGCTGAAAAAACTGGAAAACAATTTGTCAGAAACTTGCCATAGACCTACATTTCACACCCCATACCAAAATAAGGTCAAAATGGATATGTGATTTGGGCATAAAAGATGATACTATAAACAAATCAGGAGAACAAGGGATAATTTATCTATCAGATCTTTAGAGAAGGGAGAAATTTATGACCAAAGAACTAGAAAACATTATGAAAGATAAAATGGACAAGTATGACTACATTAAATTAAAAAGTTTTTGCATAAACAAAACCAACAGAAATAAAATTAAAAGGGAAGTACAAAACTGGGGAAATCTTTACAACTAGTATTTCTGATAAAGTTCTCATTTCTAAAATATATAAAGAATGGTGTCAAATTTATAAGAATACTAATAATTCCCCAATTGATAAATGGTCAAAGCAGGGGTCCTCAAACTATGGCCTGTGGGCCAGATGCAGCAACTGAGGATGTTTATCTCCCTTACCCAGGGTTATGAAGTTTATTTAAAGGTCCACAAAATAAAGTTTTTGTTTTTATTATAGTCCGGCCCTCCAACAGTCTGAGGGACAGTGCCCCCTATTTAAAAAGTTTGAGGACCCCTGGCTCAAAGGGTATAAACAGACATTGAAGAAATTAAAGTCATCTATAGTTATGAGAGAAAATGCTCTGTCACTACTGATTAAAGAAATGCAAATTAAAACAACTCTGAGATACCACTTCATACCTCTGAGATTGGCTAAAATGATGGGAAAAGATAATGATAAAAGTTGGAGGGAGTAAGGGAAAACTGAGACACAAATGTGTTGTTGGTAGAGTTGTGGAATGATTCAACCATTCTGGAGAGCAATCTGGAATTATGCTCAAAGGGCTATAAAACTGTGCAGACCCTTTGATTCAGCAGTGCCATTACAGAGTCTGTATCCCAAAGAAATTATAAAGGAGGGGAAAGGCCCCACATGTGCAAAAATATTTATAGCAGCTCTTTTTGTAATAGCAAAGAATTGGAAAATGAGTAGATGTCCAGCAATTGGGGAATGGCTGAACAAATGATACATGAAGATAATTGTTTTATATCATTGTTCTATAAAAAAAGAGAGTGGGCTCAGACTTAATACTTTTTTTTAATGAAATATGTTGTTTCCTTGATAGTATAGTGAGAAAGGAAACAAATATTTTTAAGCAGCTATGATATGCCAAGCACTGGTACTAAGTACTTTATAAATAATATCTCACTTCATCTTCCTAATAATTTTGAGAGATAGATGTTATTATTGTCCTCATTTTATGTATTTTTTTTAATTACCGAGATAGGTAAAATGACTTGCTTAAAGCCACACTTGCTCAGATCTTCCTGATTCCAAGTCCTGTGTTTTATCCAATGTGCCACCTAGCTGCCTTGGTAGGCAGAAGGACCCTTAATAGCCTGGTCTTACACCAATCCTTGCCTCTCCCCATAATCCAATCAGTTTGGACCAGTACCTTAACTGCTTCCTGCTACCCTACATACAGATACAGACTAATTCCACCCCAACCCATGCAGGTCCCTCATTTCCCAGAAATAAAAATATGGCACATCCACTTTATTCCTGTGCCTGAGGCTCTGATCTTAGACAGGCAAATTTATACCTAGGGCCAAATGAAGAAAGAATATCAGACACTGTGGGAATGGATCTCCTCCGGGTATTGGTGAGTGTCCTAGCTATAAAATCACATGCTGTCTCTGTAATAAACTTTTCTACTCAGATAAGAATGAGAGGGAGAGAAGTAGTTGATCAGACCATCATTATCCAATTCTTTCCTGAGGCTGTTTGATATAGACCTAACCTATTTTCAGTAAGAGCAGGCAGGAGGAAGGATAGTGGGTTTCATAGTACTCTAGTGAGTTATAAAGTTGTCCTTTGCAGAACTTTAGATCTTAAAAAAGGGAAGGTGGGGCTTAGAAATCATCCACCTTCTTCTTTTTTATAGATTGTGAGATGGAGGATAAAGAAGAGGAAGTAGTTTGCCTAAAGTCACATATTTAATGAGTGGTGGAGTTGGTACTATTTCCCTGATTACCAGACTATAGTTTGGATATCAATAGTCCAAAGGATTTCCCAAAATGCTGATTCTTTATGCCTCTATAGCAAATTTATGACAATAAGCTCCAAAAAGGAAAGAGGAAAAGGAGGAGGGCAAAGGCATATATTTGTATACAATCGATTTGGGATGAGAGGTATTAAATGGACAGAAGGTTCCATACCAAATCATAACTAATACTGTAAAATGCTTTATTTTAAGAACTTTATATTTAGTGCTTAAATTTATCTTCAGAATAATACAGTTAGATAAGAACTATAGGAATTATTCCTAATTACAGAACAATTAACGGAAGTTAAAATTGGTAGAATTTAAACACAGGACTTGCATCACTCCAAGTGGATCTGCTTCCTCTGACCTAAGTTCATAAGCAAGCTAATAAGTGAAAAGAGTTGGCAAAGTGGCACATAGGTATGTCCCAGTGGGAAGCTGATTCCTGAAGTGTCATATTACAATCCATATGCTGTAAGGCTTTTCTGATTGCTCAATGAAATGCCACTGGGCTGACATACAAACTACACAATCTTATCCCCAGTGTCCACAGCTGTCAGCCTTAGCAAACACTGCTCATCGAACTGAGTGTGTGCTTGGCACAGCTGGAACCCAGCCTAGCAGCTTAAAGAGGGTTGCTGGAGTAGCCAAGAAGCTTAGGAAAGCATTATGTTGAAGGCCAGAATTCAGTGACCTCTGGTCTTTGATTCTTTCCTTTCCTGTTAATGATAACATTTGGTCCAGGATTTTGGCTGCTGTCTCATCACTGCCTAATCTTGCTCTTACCCCTCTGACAATATTCTTGCCTGGTACTTTTAACAGAGATGGTATGATATAATATAAAGATCTGGAGTCAGAAAGCTTGAAGTTGAATCCTATTTCTGATACTGTTACTTTAAAGGAATGACCTCATTTCTATGGATCCCAGCTTCTTTATTTTAAAAAAATTGTGATACTAATAACTTACATGACAATCCTTTAAGGCGTGTTGCCTTTGCAAACATTAAAGAACTATAGAAATGTGAAATAATCATCATATATGTATATATGTGTGTGAGTATGCATAATTTATCAGACTTATGATTGGTATAAGATGGTCTTAATGAGGAATTTTCTTCTCTGATGAAGATAGGCATATTCTTTGCAAATTATCATTTTAGAGAGCTTCCTGAAGAACAGAAAGGTTAAATGACTTATCCAGTATCATACAGCCAATATATTATGAGTCAGGACTTTAACTTATATTTTCCCAATTCCCAAGTCAGTTCTCTATCTCTTACTCTCCACCCCACCCTATATACACACAATACACATGTTCACATATATGTCTCTGTGTATACACATTTGCATGTGTATGTATATACACATATAAATACATGTATACACACATATAAATGAGTGTTGGGATATGTATAAAAAGACAGTATATTCCAGGTTTATGAGTAGAATGTTTTGTATTATTGTTGTAGCTTTGCCTTTTTAATGAATGCTTCTGTTGAGTTGATTGAGAAAACTAGCTGATTTTTTCATGATCTGTACAACAGTGGAAGCTCAAGAGCCATACATTATAGTTATGACTAGAATCCTGAGAGTTGTATCAGGAACTCCTCTGAGGATCCAATTTGATAGTAAAGATGCAGGTTAGGGAAGTAAGGGAACACAAAAAGAATAGAAAAGACAAAGAAGAGTCATTTCTCTCTCTCTCTCTCTCTCTCTCTCTCTCTCTCTCTCTCTCTCTCTCTCTCTCTTTCTCTCCCAGGTGTGTATGTGTATACCAAATTGAGTTTGTACTATGTGCTAGAAATATAATTATGAAGAATGAAATATTCTCTATATTCAAAGGACTTTCTGTTTTTCCAATTAATAATAATTTAATAGTTAATGATAATGTTGATTTTTTAAAAAATTTCAATAGTATTTTATTTTTCCAAACACTGATGGCATTTTCCATCCCACAAAAAAATTACTTTCTAGTATATATCCTAAGCCTGTGCCCCAAAAGTGGGCAGCCATTTTCCTTGATCAGCAGGACCTACCCTACAACTTCAGTTCTTAAAGCCATCCTTTTGGAAAGTAGTAACAACACATTAATGTTTTCAGTTTCTCTATGACCAATTATAGGATCAGTATGGCAATATGGACACAACAGGATCTGAAATTAAGCAGCACTAAGTTTAAGTCTCACCTTTGACACTAGCTAGTTGTATAATTCCCAGAACTTTTTAGTCTTCTCATCTACAAAATGAGGATAATAGTCTTTATATCTACTTCACACTAGGATCAAATGAGATCCTATATTAATATGACAAGAGTATTGTAAATTTTAAAGCACTGTGCAAATATCAGATGTGATTTCACCACAGAATTTAAAATGACTATTAGAAGTCAAAGAGAGCTAGACTCAGAGCCAGGAAGATCTATATTCAAGTTCATCCTAGGACATGTGACTCTGGACAAATTACCTAAGCTCTTTATGTTTTGGGCCAGTGGTCTCAAAGTGGACCAGTGGGCCTCAAGGCTTGGCCCCAGAGGGTATGTGATCAAAAAAAAAAAAAAGGAAAGGATAAGAAGACAAGTCTTCTACATACCTCTGCAGCCAATAATATGGCTTGTTTTCACTCAATCATAGCTACCTTTAACCTTGTATATTCTCACTCCATTCCTCTCATGTTATGTAAGCTTTCTCTTCTAAGCTGAGCACTGTTGCCTCAAAACAGTTTTAAAAAACCTAACTAGGGCACCCACGGTAGCAGTTGTCCAAATGTCATTCAAAAAGTTCCAGCCTGCCCCTCCCCACTAACCCTACCATCTCTTTCCCATTATCTCTTTGGTCTATGAGGCTTCACAGTGGACAGACCCTGTGCTCAGTAGCAGTGAATTGTGAGAAAGAGTCCTACCTCCTTTTTTTCATTTTAGGTAGGACAGATTAAAAAATATTGCAACACATTATGTTTTCCTCAAAACCAAGCCATCTTCTAAACTTCCCTATTTCTATCCAAAGCATCACCATATCCAGATTCTTACAATCTGTGTGTTATCTTCAGCTCTACACTTTCCCTTACCCCACATAAGCAAACAACTAACTCAAGAGAGCAAAGACAGTAGGGTATTAAAAGTATTAAGAATATTTTTCTGAGAAACTTCCAAGTGTATACCATCAACAAATCAACTACTCAACAAGCACTCTTTCCTTTCATTCATTCATTCATGAGCTTCTAATACCTTGTATTCAATTTGTATCTATCTGTGTGTGTATGTATATGTGTATATATGTATATATATTTGTATACATGTTTTCTCCCTGATTAGAAGATAAAGTCCCTGAGAATAGAAATTGTTTCATTCTTTGTATTCATATCCTCAGTGCTTATCACATAAAAGGTACATAGTATATTAATAAATGTTTGTTTGTTGTTCTAAAGTTCACAAGATGGAAGTGATATAAATATGCCTCCAAGTATCCCCCAGCTCCCTCTACTTTCCCCCAAATGTTGAAATCAAAAGCCACTCTCCATTTTGGAATCATCTTCAAGATGTATCACTAATCATGAAAGAAGATACTGACATCACATCAGCATTGCTACCAATAGCACTGAAGGGATCTAAAAATTTATTACGGAAATGAATTGGTGTGAATACCCATGCTTCATTAGTTGCCCATCAGTGTGGAAGATGGAATGGGAACTTTGTACTCTCCAATTCTCTCAAGTTAAAGTGCCAAACTGTTTGTGACGGCTATTCCCATATTAAGTGTCTGCAGCTTTTAACACTTGACTTAACAAGTGCCTTTAATTTCACTGAACATAAGTTATTGATCCGTATTCCTGGTGCCTTGGAGCCCCATTCCTGATTGTTAATTGAGCCATTGATTTTTTCAAACATTATCACTTGCTAGAAGGGTGAACTCTCAGGTTGGCTGAGATTGAGGAGGGAAGCTCAATGGCTGGCACTCCACTTACAAAAGCAACATGTACCTAGTATACATTTTAATTAGTAATAATGACTTCATATTTAGCTGGCTGTTGTGTAAAATACTCAGTGTTGTATTTGTATATCAGACAGATAAACCAGAGGTGGTCTTTCTACAGGAAAATTAAATTGGTTCAATTATCTAACCGATAGGTGATTTCAGATGGTTATTTAACTTAAAATGAACTTATTGCCTTGTGCATTTAATCCATAACTATGTCTCCAAGACTTATAAAGAGTTAGTAGAAATCATCACTCAGGTCAGCCTCTAATCTCATTCTCAATGTAATGTTTTCATGTTTGAAAATCCCAAGTATTCCCTATCCTCTCCATCACATGTTCATTCTGTTTATATAGGATGAGTCCTAACTCTCTATGAGAATAAGGATAAAGTGGAGAGAGTTTATTCCTTTCTGACAGTGCTTCTAAAATATATTCATTGCATGCATCCCTTCTACATCTTTTCTTATTACAAGAATGAAAACAATCACTGAATGAATGGGAGGGAGAGATATTTGTAATTTTTATGTAATATGTCCATAATTCCATTTCTTCCATTGGGCATAACTACCCAATCACTCAGAGCTGGGCTCTCACCCCAGTTGTACCTCATAATGGCAAGGCTGCATTCTCAGAGAATCATCAACAAATATCTCAGAGTTCTAGAGGTAATCCTCTTGTAAGAGGGATATTATCATTACTCTTCACTGACTATTCTTATTCCTAAGCCCCCATTTATATGCTTCCATTTACCGAGTTAGTTATAAAGTTATTGCTATTACTTCAAACATGAAACAGAAAGGTTTTAAGTAAGGTAAAACTGAGAAAAAACAATATACATAGTCACCCAATATTAGACAAAAATTAATACAGGGAAAATCAATGTATCAGAATTAAATGGATATGGGACACATCTTCTACTAATGAACATAGTGAAAAGTGAAACCAAACAAGAAAACACATGAGTGAAGACAACCCATATGTTTGGGGCAACTTATGGGGGCCTTGATATTTTTGATTTCTTCAAGAATCTGCTTCTCTGTCAACGATTCCATTTTGGTCCTCACCACTTTTCTGCTGGCAGAGCCACTCCTCTTTTCAGTGATAAGCTCTCAGATCTTTATATTCAGTCCCATTTTTTTTCCCCTTAAACTTCAGTTCCATAATACTAATTGCCCATTGGACATTTCAAATTTATGATGTCTCAGAAAATCATAAACTCAACCTGTCCAAAACTGAACTTATTCTATTTCCTAAAAATTTCCCCTCTTATAAATTTCTCTGTTTTGAAATTAGGTTTTTTAATGTATAACCATTTTTCCGGTCTTCCAGGTTTGTAATTTAGCACTGTCATGGACTCCTCATTCCTCCTCACCACAGATATCTAATCAAATGCAAGATATCATCTTTTCTACTTTCACATTATTTCTCACATCTAACTCCTTCTCTGAACTCATGCAGGTCCTACGTTAGTTCAGGCCCTCATCATCTTTCCCCTTGATAATTGCAGCAGTCTTTTAATTGGTCATCTTCCAACCTGTTCACAGATAAAAGGGAAAGTACATTTTTCACAAGCTGTTTTGAATCTTTTAATGCATAAATTCATTTTTTCCCAGATTTTAAAACTGATATGCTCACAACTGAAAGAGAGGTGTTTGACAATTTGAACTTCACTCCAACAGTCACTACCCTAATTCAAATTTTCATCACCTTCTGTGCGAACTATTTCAGTAGTCTCTTAATTGCAGGCTTAAAAGATGAGTAAGGGCATTGTTTGTATTTGTTGCTTCTACTTTCTCTGTTCTCACTCACTTTTCAGATCCTTGTAACCTAACTTCTAACCTCACCATTTAACTAAAATCACTTTTTCTAGAGGTAACAAAGTTCTCTCAATTGCCAAGTCCAATAGCTTTTTTTAGTCTTCACCCTTCTTGATCTCTCAGAAGTTTTTGCTTTGTTTCCCTGCATATTAATTATTCCTTGGGTTTTCATGACACTACTCTCCTGATTCTCCTTCCATCTGTCACTCTTTTCCTCAATTTCATTTTCTGAATCATTATTCAAACGTCACTCATTGTCAGTAGATGTAGCATTGTCCTGGATTTTCTTCTCTTTTTACCAATAACTCTCTCAGTGATCTCATTTAATCCCATGGGTTCAACCATCACGTCTATGCAGATGGCTCTCATGTAAATCTACTTCTAGTTTTTCTCCTGAGATCCAGTCCTGCAGCTATTACTGAATATTTCCAACTATTAACTTCCCTATTTCTGTGGATCTATCATCCTTGTACTCACCTAGGTTCACAACCTTATAATATGCCTTGATTTTCTCCATTTTCTTTTCCCTTAACCTCCATTTCAAGAAATTACCAAATCATCACCTTTGCCTTTTTAACATCCTCACATCAGCTCATTATCTTCACTTATATATACTCATCACTAATTCAGATTCTCAATATTTCTCTTCTGGACAATTTTAGTAGCCTCCTAATTAGTCTTCTCTGAAAACAAAGTTTCAAAAATGATATTTCCAAAGCATCGGACTGACTGACTGATCATGTTATGGTCCTATAAAAGAGACTGCAGTGACTCCGTATTGTCTTTAGAATAAAATAAAAATCAATTTGTTTGGCATTTAAAGTTCTTAACATCCTGGCATCAGCCTACCTTTCCATATTGATTTCACATTACACTCCTTCACACACTCTACACTCCAACCAAACTGATCAATTTTCTGCTCTTCATACATGACATTTCATTTCCCCCATCTCCTTGCCAGTTCACAAATATTTCTCCATGATCAGAATGCAGCTTCTCCTACTTGAACCCTAGGACCCTTCAAGACTCAACTCCGATGCCATTTCTCCATGAGATCTATCCTAATTCTCTAATTGTTAGTGACCTCTTCCTCACTGAAAATCATTTAATATTCTCACATGCTTAGAATTCTCTCCCTTATCTATGTTTTTGGACTGTTTGACTTCCTTCAAGTTATAGCCAAAATATCATTTTCTATAAGAAGCCTTGCCTGATTCCTGGTTATTCTGATGCCTTCCCTTTGTTGATTAGTTCCAATTTATTCTGCATATATATCATGTTTGTATATAGTTGCTTGCATGTAGTCTTTCCCATTAGATTTTGAGCTCCTTGAGAGCAAGAGCAATTTTATGCCTTTCTTTTTATGTCCAGCGCTTAGTAGAGTACCTTGCACATAGGAGGTACCTAATAAATACCTTGCTTAGCTCTGTATGTGTTGTTTGCACAGAATGGAGGTTTCTTTAATTCAGAGTCTGCTTCATCTTTGTTTTTGTGTCATCCTCAGTAAATATTTCTGTAGTCTACATCCTTAATAGATATTTAAGTAAATAAATCATATAAACTATCAAAAGGATTCAAGATGGGCACTCTTTTCAAAATCCTTTTTAGTATGGATTAGGGATAGAATGGCAAAAAATAAAAGACTAAAAAGATTAAACCTTAATTTCCTTTCCTCTCTTCCCCTGCTCCCAACACTGTCTGGCCATTCCCATTCATGAACCTATATCTACTGCTCATAAAATATAACCAGTGAGGAACTCAGACTGACAAGTTTAAGGCCCTTAGAGTTACTTTTAAAAGCCTCAGAATCTCTTTCTGTAAGTTCAAAGCATTGTCTGAAGGACACACATCCCATAGAAGGGGGCTGGACCCAGCAGCAATGATTCAAAGGACAAGGAGCCTCCTGACCTTGTGAGGACAGCACTTTAGTGAAGGGGAAAACAATGCTGATTTCTGAAGACTGTCAAGTGAGAGCTACTTTCAGCTGAGTTGTAGGGGACTGGAGATCTATAAACCTTTTTATGTGCCGCCAGGAAGGAGCCAGGATTGTTTTTGACTGGCTTTCCAGGCGGGAGGAGATGAGCAGTGACTGAGTGACAGCCTTGCAGGAGCAAGGTTTCCTTTTATTTACTGGCTCATAAAATTACTTTAAAAAATAAATTAAAGCTAGAAAAATAGACTTGGATTTACTGCCAGAGGGGGAGAGTAACTGAGAATGCAAAGGCCACATCAGCCTCGCTATGACATTGCAAGGAGATAGTGCTGGAATATCAACCACCTTATGCAGAAATATACAAGAACCAAGGAGAGAGATGGAGATTGGACCTGGGAAGGGAACACCAAAAAAAGGCAATTCCCTCTATTACTACATGTCAACACATTTTCTGATCTTATATTTAGAGAATATTGCCTAGAATAGAGAGAGGTTGAAAGATCTGAACAGTCACATGGTACCAGCATGTGTCAGAGACAAGATTTGAACTCAGAACTTCCTTACTTTAGAGACCCGCTTTTTATCTACTCTGGCATGTTATCTAAATCTCCCTGTGGGAGTTCCCAAGAGACTACCCCACACATAACTTAAAATGAGAAGCTAATAAGTAATCTCAGAATCCTAAAGTTGGAAGGAACATTTATGTTACTCTTTGTTAAGCCTACACCAATAAAACTGCCTCCTACTCTCAGCAGCACTCAGACATTTAGCCTCAGCTATATTGTTTGAGTCTTTCTATGATGGCCCAAATAACGATTGTAGACAATCAGTGTGGGAAGTCAGAATTCTTGCTTTGGCCAAACTTTTACCTTCTCTTTCCCCTGGCTGAAAACTTTTAATAGTGCTCCACTGCCTATCAAACAAAATCAAAATTCCCTAGGCTGGCATTCAAGATTCTCCAGGATCCAGTGATAAATTACCATTTCCAGCCTTACCAAGTACAACCTACCCATGGTTAGTGGATTCATGTTTCAGTACAATCATATGCCATAATTTGTTCAGTCATTCTCCAATTAGTTCTATGATATACAAAATACTGCTATGAATATTTCTTGTACATATGGGATCCCTCTGCCTTTGTAGATCTAAGTTGAAGGTGATATATAACTGAGTGACTTTATTAGTATATTTCTAGATTGTTTTCTGGAATGACTGAATTCACAGCTTTATGAAAAAATGCATTAGTATGCCTATCTTGTCATAGCTACTCTAACATTGAGCATTTTTGCCATTTACTGTTTTTGTCAATCTAATGGGAGTGAGGTGAAATGTCAGAGATTCAATTTGCATTTTTCTTATTTTTGATGATTTGGACCATTCTTTTTTTTCTTTTCTTTTCTTTTCTTTTTTTTTTTTTTTTTGCTGAAACAATTGGGGGTTAAGTGATTTGCTCAGGGTCACACAGCTAGGAAGTGTTAAGTGTCTGAGGTCAGATTTAAACTCAGGTTCTCCTGACTTCAGGGCTGGTGCTCTATCCATTGCCCCCTGAACCATTCTTTCATATGATTGCTGATATCCTGGATTTCATCTTTTGAAAATTGCCTCCTCGTAGCCTTGAATCATTTATCATATATTTGTATCAATTCTTTGTCAGAACTTCCATAGTAGATACTTAGCTCTGGTTTTTCTAAATTTCATAAAAAATATGAAAATAAAATTCATAAATAATTGTATTAAAAATCAAACATCCAGATGATGCTGAGATTTCATATCTGGGAAACTATAAAGGTACTGTTATATAAAGACAGAAGGAAGTACAGAAAAAGGATCAGTTTGAGGAAAAAGAATAAAGTTTGTTTTGTTTGTTTTTAAATTTAAGATACCTATGGGCATTTAAGTTGAAAAATGTGCACTATTTGGATTAGATGGCCTCTGAGGTTCTTTCAGCTCAAGATCTAGATTCAGAGATTTTGTGAGAAAGATAGGTAATACAAGAGTGATGATCCCAGGACCAGGAAGACCCCAGTTCAAATCCATCCTCAGATACTTCCTATTCATGCAGTCCTAGAAAAGTTGCTTAACCTTTGTCTGCCTCAGTTTGCTCAGCTGTAAAATGGGGATAATAATAGTAACTACCTCATTTGTATAGCATTAACCTATTTCCTGGCATGTAGTGGATGCTTTAAAATGCCTGTACCATTTCCTTTCACCCCTACCTCCTGCACTATCACCCTATGATGTGGGACCAGTGTTGGGGGGAAAATCAGTTCTTGATAGATAAATAAGAATGTCAGAAATATTGAGGTGATAATTAAATCCATAAGAAAGTATTAAGATGCCAAATGGGAGGATAAAAGGAGAGGAGGGCCAAGAAGAAAATCTTGGAATAGACTTAAAATTCGTGCTTATGAAATAGATGATGAACCAATAAAGGAAACTAAGAAGTAAATGTCCCAACAGGCAAGAGGAAAACAGAGGGCAAGGTCATAAAAACCCAAAGAATAGAAACTATCCAGAAGGAAAAGGTGATAAAGTATCAGAAACTATAGAGGAGATCAAGCAGAATGAAAGTTGAGAAAAGACCTTCAGGTTTGACAAATAAGAGGTTATCCATAACTTTAAAGAGGAGAATTTCAGTTAAGTGATGAGAGTAGAAGCTAGATTACAAAGAGCTGAGAATTGAGAGTAGAGAAAATGGAGAGAGACAATAACCGTAGACAACTTTTCTACATCAATACTATTTTTCCCTTATATAACTCCATTTTACCATTCATGTGTCCTGATCCTTGTAAAGGTCAATAGCACTACTCTGGCTGGGGAAAATTTCAGATGACCTTGAGGCTATGTTCTCTAAGAATTTATTGAAGTTCTTTTTCCCCACTTGATTAGACAAGTCCTAAAACATTTTCATTTTCCATTTCATAAGACATTGATGGGAAGCAGTGTGGTGAAGTAGAGAGTTGTCCTTAGATATATCTGTGTGTATGTATATGCATTCATGCATTTATAAATTTTTATAATTATTTAACTGATTCCCCTACTCTGCTTCTAGAGAAGTAAATTTTATACACAAACACAATACACATATCCAGATACATATAAGATATGTTATATATAACATATTAGATATAATACATATTAGAAATCTCTGGCTCAGTTTCTTCAACTGCAAAATGGGGATAAAAATACTATTAATCTCATAGGATTGTTGAGAAGATCAAATAAGATATTTATATAGTATTTAGCCCAGTGCCTGGCATATAATAGGTAATAGGTGCTTAATAAATGCTGGTTACCTTTTTACTTATCCCTCCACATTATTATATATGTGTGTCTACATACATGTATATATACACATATATATGAGTATTTAGATAATACACAATATATTGAAGATTTTCAAAATATTTTTGATATAGTTTATATTATACATAAATATGACTTGCGGATCCATAACCAGAATAAAGGAATTATTTCCCTTAAGGAGGGGAAAAAACTCTATATCGCTTAAGAAAAAGAAAGAAAGAAAATATGACTATGGGCATTTTTTTAGAACACACTGGATCTGCCTCCCCCATCTTTCTGCAATAGGTGTGTCTTGAATTTTCTCACTTGGGGACTGTCTGCACTGCGTATAAGGTGTGTTTCTCTAGGTTACCTCCTTGTTAATCTGGACTGTGAATGGTTTTGTTCGTCCCTTTATTGAGCTTTCCTCCTTTTATGACATCAATCCATAGGTTATCTTTCTGAGGCACTTTTTCATTTGTCACCTTTTTTATGAGTTCCACTTTTTATTTTTTTTTAATTTCCTTTTATTGGATTCTATAATATTGGATGCATTAAAAAAGAAGAAGATGAAGGGAAGGAGGCTGATAGCAAGAGCCTCACTAATGACAATATATAACAGCTGAATGACATTCTGTCCACATCCCTGTACACAAGGGAGCAATAAACCTAAACAACACTCAGGCAAGGGTAAAGGAAAGTTTGAGAAAATGGTCTTAAGTTTGGTTCTATTATCACTTGAGCATCTTTCATTGTTTAATCACTTCATAGATGTGCTCACAACCTCCCTTTTCCTCTCTTCTCACTAGAATGCATTAATAGTTCCCTATCTACCAAAATGTTATCCATTTTTTAAAATCCTACTCAAGTGCCACCTTTGCTATAAAGCAATCTCTCACCATCCTGACTCTCCCTCTTTTTCAAATTCAGAAAATCACAGAGTTAGAAATTACCTTAGAGATCAATTGGCCTGACTCTACCTGGAGCATAAATTCCTTTCCACCATATATTTGTATCTACTTAGCATGTATTTTATATTTATTTTGTGTATACATATTATTTCCACCCTAAGTAAAATGTAAGTTCCTTGAGGGCAGGGATTTTTTTTTTTTTGACTTTGTCTTATTCCCTAATGCCTAGACATACAAGACTCCTAAAGGATAAATGTTTGTTGAATCAATCAAGTAAATAAGTTTCCCAGGATTTCACTTGAGATCTTCCAGTGATGAACAATCACTTTACTTGTTATGTATTGTATTCCTCTGGCACTTATAATATACTATCTTTTATGAATTTGTGTGTATATATTATGTAAGAAATGTTTTTCAGGTAGTAGATATTGAAATGTATTTATGCCTTCAACTAGATTATAAATTTCTTCAAATCAGAGATAGTATCTTTTAGCTTTTTGAATCTCTCACAATGTCCCAGACAAGTAGGTACTCAATAAATGTTTATTTATTGATGTCTCAAAAACAATTGCATAAATTATTGACAATATATCCAAATAAGAGCAATCTTAGGTAAGGTCTGATCACTCAGCATTGTGAATACTCTGATGTAATTTTGCCTGCAGTTGGCCCTGTATTCTCTATTATGGGATGCTATTAATCACATAGAAGAACGATATTCTGGGAGCTACTAAACTCAGAGCCTCTAAAATAACTTTCTTCTCTCTCAAATTGTTATTATTGTTATTGTTCATGAGTCATCAGCCCATATCATCTCAGGCCTCTATTTCAATTTTTTAATGATCAAGAATACAAAGGTAACAATTTTTCCTAGAAAATGTGCATGTGTATTAGAGATACATTTGGGTTCAAAAAAATCCATGATATGAGAACATGGTAGAGAAACCTTAGCAAAACAGTAATTCATGACCTAGGTATTTTAGAGCAGACAGAAAAATCAGTGTGGATTAGCAAGATAACATGGCAAATAAATCATAGCATAACTTAATAAGTAGAAAAGAATGTTCAAAATGAGGGAGGTGTAAGTTCCCATGGACTCTTTGGTTCAACTGTATTAATAAATACAGTGTTCATGTAAAGAGACCAAGTTCTATGAAGGATAGTGCTAATCTAGAGAAGAGTAATGGAAAATATGTCATATGAGTATCAGTGAAAAGAACAGAGATTAGTTAGCCTAAAGAAAGGAAGGACATTCAAACAGTTTCTAGTTTTTTGAAGATATTTCTAGATCTTTGGAAGATGTGGGAAGTAAAGTTAGATTTATTTTGCTTGGGCCCAAAAGACAGAACTAGAAACAATAGGTAGAAGTTTGAAAAAAAGATTTTAGGAAGATATAAGGTAAAATTTCCAAACATTTAGAGGTGCCTTAATGTGGAAGAAAAAACTGGAGAGGTTGTGAACCCCTATTTGCTATATATCTCCACATGAAACCCCAGACCATTTCCATCTCTTCTTGACCACTAATAAATACCATCTATTCTTTCATTCTAATCACAAATGAATCAGTTTAGACAAATTATGTTTGTTTCCCCTAGTTAATAATGACAATATTACACATGCAAATCTCACCTAGGTCTCAGTTATAACCTACTTTCTTCATCTGAAAGATGTTTCTCTTGTTTCTCTGCCCTTTTTTTTTTTGTTATCCCCAATACTTATAGTGTCTGGCAATTTAAAAAATGTTTAATAAATGCTTGTTGGCATTACCTGACTAAACAAAGGAGCTCTTTTTGTAGTAGCAAGGAACTAGAAATTGAGTGGATATCCATAAATTGGGGAATGACTAAATAAGTTATGGTATATGAATATAATTGAATATTATTGTTCTATAAGAAATGATGAGCAGACTGGTTTCAGAAAAACCTAAAAAGATTTACATGAACTGATGCTAAGTAAGCAGAACCAGGAGAACATTGTACATAGCAACAAGATTATGTGATGATCATCTGTGATGGACTTGGCTCTGTTCAGCAATGAGGTAATTCAAGGCAATTCTAATGAACTTGTGATGGAAAATGCCATCCATATTCAGAAAAGAACTATGGAGACTGAATGTGGGTCAAAGCATAGTATTTTCACCTTTTTTGTTATTGCTGTTGTTGTTTGCTTGTTTTTTTTCCCCCTTTTGATTTGATTTTTTTGATTTGATTTGATTTGATTGTCTACAGTATGACAAATATGGAAATATGATTAGAAAATTGCATGCTTAAGTTATATCAGATTGCTTGGTGTCTTGGGAGAGAAAGCAATATTTGGAACACAAGGTTTTGCAAAAGTAAATATTGAAAACAATTTTTTCATGTGTATAAAAATAAAATACTATGAAAATAATCATTTAAAAATGGGGGAGAGGGGGGAGGCAGCTAGGTGGTACAGTGGATAAAGCACCAGCCCTGAAGTCAGGAGTTCAAATCTGGCCTCAGATACTTAACATTTCCTAGCTGTGTGACCCTGGGCAAGTTACTTAACCCCAATTTCCTCAGAAAAAAAAAAAGGCAGGGCAAGTCCCCAAAACACTTAGAGACAGACATTTGGGAATACCTATCCAGAAGGGCATTTGGTTTTCTATAAAATCACTTAAGATAAAGGAATGATAGGCCCCTCATCAGAGATGGAGTACATCTAACAAGGGCCAGTATTTAAAAATAGATATTTGCCTAATAATCTGCAAAACTGGTCAAAAGGAATTTAAGCAGAAAATGGAACAGAATAGGAAAGTTTATATATATATATATATATATATATATATATATATATATATATATATATATATATATCTTCCAAGTGAAATACTATAGTAAATAGTAGCCATAGCATGGGTAAAGTACCAGAAAAGATCAGTTATTGTAAGAAGAGAATATCAAAGAAAATGTGGCAATAAAATCTATGTGTTTAGATACCTCTGAATAAATCAACGAAGTCTAGATGATATATAAGACAAACTAAAAATCTTAATGTTAGGATGAAAATTTGACCTCTTTTCTGTCACTGAGTCTTTAGAAATGGATTTATAACTAGATTTTTTCTGTCAGAAATATAAATGAACAGATTGACATAGAACTAAATACATAAATCATGATGAGATCAGAACAGACCAGAAATATCCTTATTGAATAAACACAAGCACTATTTGCCAAGTTGAATATCATTGCCGCTAGAAGCAACACAAGTTTTCTTGTTTGTAAAACCTTATAAAAAAGAATAGTGGAAAACTGAATAATATTGCCTCATAAAACACTAAGAAGTAGTAAAAACAAAAAAAAAACAATTTTGTCCTTATTTCAAGTCGTAATTTTTCTTTGCGAATTCTATGCATCGTTTCTAGTTCTAACCTCTAGAACCTCTAGAGTTCTAACTTCTGCATAAGTTTCTTCTCTCTTTCACATAATAACCTTTCACATACTTGAAACTAGATACAATCTACCTACCTTATCTCTATCACCTCTTCTCCAGAAAAAAAAAAAATCCCCAATTCCTTTATTTGATTCTCATATGTAAATATCTCAAAGCCTTTAGCCATATTAGTCACTCTCTTCTAGACAATCTACAATTTGAAAACATTCTTCCTAAAATGGACACCCTAAGTGGTACTCAAAATTCTAGCCCACAGAGGAATAAAGTGAATCTATTACCCAATAATCCTAGTCACTATACCCCTCCTAATGTAGTCATGGCTCACATTGTTGTTGTTGTTTTTTTTTATTTCAACAATTATTAAAAACTTGCCCACCATTAAAACTTTTTTTCCAAATGTACTTCTTTCTAATCGCATCTTTTCCACATTGCATCAGCGGAACTGAATTTTAAAAACTAAAATTAAAAAATAATTATATGTATCCCTTTTGTACTTCATATTTTACATAGCATTATGTTCTACACTGCTGAGATGTTTTTGGATGCTAATTCTGTCATCTTGGTGTTTAACTATTCCTCTCACCTTTATGTCATGTACAAATGGGAAAAGTGTGTCAGCCTATGTCTTTATCCAAGTCATTGATATGAAAAGACAAATATCAGGAGGGCAAAGAGAGAACTCTGATATACTTTTTCCAAGCTGATGTCAAACCACTAAAGATTACTGTTTTAGCTATTTAGCAAGATCCAAATCCATGGCATTCATTTAGGCCACATATTACCATCTTTTCCACAAGAATAGCATAAGAAATTTTGGCAACCATGATGCTGAAATTTAGATTTACCATATCTCTGATCTACCAGCCCAATGAGCCTGTCAAAAAAACAACAACAAGGAAATAAGGTTAGTCTGTCATAACCTGTTTTGTTGAAGTCATTCAGGCTCTTTATTATTAATACTTTTTTCCTAGGCATTTTGCAAACCATCTCTTCAGTTATATGTTCTGTTCTCTCTTTTTTTCCTTCTATCTCTTGCTCTTCTTTCCTCCCTCTCTTTCTCTTTCTCTCTGTCTGTCTGTCTCTGAAAATTGAACCATTTTCTCTTCCCCAACATTATAGAATCTCCCCTATTCTTTGCAATTTTTTCAATGATAACTGACAGTGGCTCAAAAAAATCACAACCTCTGTTTCAGTATCATTGGATGGAACTGGTCTGGGCATGGTGATTCAAACTCATCAAGGACAGCTAGGTATTTTCTTATAATATCCCTGATTGTCTTGGGTTTTGACTCTATTATCCATTTTTGTTCTGTCCATCTCTGCCCAAAGAAAATGGAATCAAAATAATAGTGCAAGAGTTCTGCCTATTCTTCCACCACCCATTATCATTGTCTGATTAATTCTTTTTTTTTCATTGTTGCTATATACTTTAATGTGAAGATAAATAAGCTCGTGTCTTAGGTAAAGAAAAATACAAGCCTATTTTTGTTTGTTTAGTATTTGGATAACACTTGGATTCACATGTCTTTGGAAATGTTAGAAATTTTCCTATCGAAATACCATTGAAAAATTTGATTATTAAACACATCTGGAACTTTTTTTTTCCTGACAAAACTCTAAACTTCTTGTTGATACCAAAAATTTCCATGATTTGTGCACTGGAAGAATGTGCACACCAATTTTCCAAAAAATAATCTAAAAATTTCTCAGATTCAAATGCTTATAATACATGAGCAGTATTGAATAGATTATTAAAAGAAAACTAAGCAAAACTTTTTGGCTGTTTATTTTAGCCTTTAGCATTATTTATTGGTCTGGATTTAAACTCAACTACTATTTGAGTTCAACTTTGTAGAAAGATATGTGATTTATAATGTACTTAATTACATGGTAAGACCATTTTCTCTTTTTTCTCACCATTCATTTTCTTTTATTATTAATCATAGCTTTTTATTTACAAAACATATGCATGGGTAATTTTTCAACATTGACCCTTGCAAAACCTTGTATTTAAACTTTTCCCCTCCTTCCTCCCACCTCCTCCCCTAAATAGCACATAGTCCAATATATATAAAATGTTTTAAAGTATATGTTAAATGCAATATATGTACACACATTTATACAGTTATCTTGCTGCACAAGAAAAATCAGATCTAGAAAGAAAAAAAAAAACTTGAGAAGGAAAACAAAAATGCAAGCAAACAATAACAGAAAGAGTGAAAATGCTATGTTGTAGTCCATAATCATTTCCCATAGTTCTCTCTTTCTGGGTATAGGTGATTCTCTTCATTACTTGAACAATTGGATCAGATTTGAATCATCTCATTGTTGAAGAGAGCCATATCCATCAGTGTTAATCATTGTATAATCTTGTTGTTGCCGTGTATAATAATCTCCTGGTTCTGTTCATTTCACTTAGCATCAATTTATGTGAAGTCTTTCTGAAATCATCCTGCTGGTCATTTCTTACAGAACAATAATATTCCATAACATTCATATACCACAATTTATGCAGCCATTCTCCAATATCCATTCAATTTTCACTTCTTAGTCACTACAAAAAGGGCTGCCACAAACATTTTTGCACATGTGGGTCCATTTCCCTTCTTTAAGGTCTCTTTAGGATATAAATCCAGTAGTAACACTCTGGATCAAAGGGTATGCAAACTTTTTGAGCATAATTCCAAAGTGCTCTCCAGAATGGCAGGCTGTATTCACAATTCCACTAACAATGTATAAGTTTTCTCACATCCCCTTCAACATTCATCATTATCTTTTCCTGTCATCTTAACCAAACTGAGAAGTGTGTCGTGGTATCTCAGAGTTTTCTTAATTTGCATTTCTCTGATCAATAGTAATTTGGAACATCTTTTCATATGACTAGAAATGGTTTTGATTTCTTCATCTGAAAATTGTCTGGTCATATCCCCCGACCATTGGAGAATGGCTTGATTTTTTTATAAATTTGAGTCAATTTTTTATATATTTTGGAAATGAGGCCTTTATCAGAATCTTTGAAAGTAAAATGTTTTCCCAGTTTATTGCTTCCCTTCTAATATTGTCTACATTAATTTTGTTTGTACAAAAACTTTTTAAATTGATAAAATCAAAATTTTCTATTTTATGATCAATAATGATCTCTAGTTCTTCTTTGATTACAAATTCTTTCCTCCTCCACAGATCTGAGAGGTAAACTATCCTATGTTCTCCTAATTTATTTATAATTTCATTCTTTATATCTAGATCATGAACCCATTTTGACCTTATCTTGGTATACAGTGGTAAGTGTGGGTCAATGCCTAATTTCTGCCATACTAGTTTCCAATTTTCCCAGAAATTTTTGTCAAATACTGAGTTCTTATCCCAAAAGCTGAGGTCTTTGGGTTTGTCAAACACTAGATTGCTACAGTTATTGACTATTTTGTCTTGTGAACCTAACTTATTCCATAGATCAATTAGTCTATTTCTTAGCCAATACCAAATAGTTTTGGTGACTGCTGCTTTATAATATAGTTTTAGATCTGCTACAGCTAGACCACCTTCATTTGATTTTTTTTTTCATTAGTTCCCTTGAAATTCTTGACTTTTTGTTGTTCCACATGAATTTTGTTATTTTTTTCCAGGTCAGTAAGATGGTTTCTTGCGAGTTTAATTGGTATAGCACTAAATAAATAGATTAGTTTAGGTAGTATTGTCATCTTTTTATATTCACTCTGCTATCCAAGAGCACTTAATATTTTTCCAATTGTTTAGATCTGACTTTATTTGTGTGGAAAGTGTTTCATAGCTTTGCTCATTTAGTTCCTGACTTTCCCTTGGCAGATAGATTCCTAAATATTTTATACTATCAGCAATTACTTTAAATGGAATTTCTTTTTGTATTCCTCACTGTTGAACTTTATTAGTGATGTATTAAAATGCTGATGATTTATGTGGATTTATTTTGTATCTGCAACTTTGCTAAAGTTGTGGATTATTTTTAATAGCTTTTTAGTAGATTTTCTGGGGTTCTCTAAGTATACCATCATATCATCTGCAAAGAGTGATAATTTGGTTTCCTCATTACCAACTCTAATTCCTTTCATCTCTTTCTCAACTCTACTTGCTGAAACTAGCATTTCTAACATACTAATGAATAATAATGGTGATAGTGGGCAACCTTGTTATACTCCTGACCTTATTGGAAATGGTTCCAGTTTATCCCCATTACATGTGATGGTTACTGATGGTTTTAAATAAATGCTACTGACTATTTTAAGGAAAAGTCCACTTATTCCTATACTCTCAAATGTTTTTAATTGGAATGGGTGTTGGATTTTATCAAATGCTTTTTCTGCATCTATTGAGATGATCTTATAGTTTTTGTTAATTTGGTTATTGATATAGTCAATTATGCTAATAGTTTTCCTAATATTGAACCAGCCCTGCCTTCCTGGTATAAATCCTACTTGGTCATAGTGTATTATCTTGGGGGTGATTTTCTATAATCTCTTTACTAATATTTTGTTTAAGATTTTAGCATCAATATTCATGAGGGAGATTGGTCTATAATTTTCTTTCTCTGTTTTCATCTTACCTGGTTGGTATTAGTATCATGTCTGTGTCATAAAAGGAATTTGGTAGGACTCCTTCATTTCCTACATTTTCAAGTAGTTTATATAATATTGGGCTTAATTGTTCTTTAAATGTATGGTAGGATTCACATGTAAATCCATCTAGTCGTGGGGATTTTTTCTTAGGGAATTGATGAATAGCTTGTTCTATTTCTTTTTCTGAAATAGGAGTATTTAAGCAATTTAATTCCTCATTTCTTAATCTGGGCAACCTATTATGTTTTTGTAGGTATTCATCTATTTCACTTATGTTCTCAAATTTATTGGCATAATGTTGGGCAAAGTAACTCCTAATTATTGCTCTAATTTCTTCTTCATTAATGGAAAGTTCTCCCTTTTCATTTTTAAGACTAACAATTTGATTTTTCTCTTTCCTTTTTCTAATCAAATTTACCAAAGGTTTATCTATTTTATTGTTTTTTTCACAAAACCAACTCTTAGTTTTATTAATTCAGTAGGTTTTTTTTTTAACTTTCAATTTTATTAAGTTCTTTTATTTTTAGAATTTCAAGTTTAGTATTTGATTGGAAGTTTTTAATTTGCTCTTTTTCTAGTTTTTTAGTTGCAAGGCCAATTCATTGATCTTCTCTTTCTCTATTTTATGCAAGTAAGCCTCCAGAGATATAAAAATTCCCTTTATTATCACTTTGGCTGCATTCCACAAATTTTGGTAGGGTGTTCCATTATTGTCATTCTTTTGGATGAAATTATTGTGTCTATGATTTGCTGTTACACCCATTCATTCTTTAGAATGAGATTATTTAGTTTCCAATTACTTTTTGGTCTATTTTTCCCTGACTTTTTATTAAATGCAGTTTTTATTGCATTGTGATTTGAAAAGAAATTTACTATTTCTGCCTTTCTGCAATTGATTTTGAGGTCTTTATGTCCTAATATATGGTCAATTTTTATATCGGTTCCATGAACTGCTAAGAAGAAAGTGTATTCCTTTCTGTCTTCATTCAGTTTTCTCCAAAGATCTATCATACCTAACTTTTCTTGTATTCTATTTACTTCTTTAACATCTTTTGTATTTATTTTATGGTTTGATTTATCTACTTCTGAGAGTGCAAGGTTGAGATCTCCCATTATATAGTTTTGCTGTCTATTTCTTCTTGCAGCTCTCTTAACTTCTCCTTTAGGAATTTAGATGCTATACCACTTGGTGCATATATATTTAGTATTGATATTGTTTCATTATCTATGATATCCTTTAGCAAGATATAGTTTCCTTCCTTAGGTCTTTTAATTAGATCAATTTTTGCTTTTGCTTGATCTGAGATCAGGATGGGTACCCTTGCTTTTTTTTACTTCACCTGAAGCGTAATAGATTCTGCTCCCGCCTTTTACCTTTATTCTGTATGTATCACCCTGCTTTAAATGTATTTTCTGTAAACAACTTATTGCAGGATTCTGACTTTTAATCCAGTCTGCTTCTACTTTATGGGAGAGTTCACCCTATTCACATTTATGATTAAAACTACTAATTCTGTATTTCCTGCCATCTTATTATCCCCAGATTATACTTTTCTCTTTCCTTTTCCCCTTACCCCAATCCCCAGTATTTAACTTATGGGCACCACTTGCCTCAAGCAGCCCTCTCCCTTTAGAATCTCTCCCCATTAGACCCCTCCACTTTTTAAATATTTCCCCCTACTATTTCTGTATTTTCTTCTATTTATCCTACTCCTTCCCTTTTTGCTTTTCCCCTCCCACTTTTCAATAAGGTGAGAGAAGTTTGTCTGTAAACCAAATATGTCTAATATTTTCTCTTTGACCAAGTCTGATGAAAATAAGGTTCACACAATGTTCAACTCCCTCCCTTCTTTCCCTCAGATATAATAGGTTTCTTTTGCCTTTTTGTGGGATGAAATTTCCTTCTTTTTACCTCCACTTTTCCCTTTTTCTAGTACAATCCCCTTTCCACCTCTAATTCCTTTTTTATATTATAACAGTAAAATCAAATTATACGTGCACTCTCTATATATACCCATAACAGAAATACAATTCTCAACAGTTCTTTTTACTTTTTTATGCTTCTCTTGAGTCCTATATTTGGAGGTCAAATTTTTTGTTTAGTTCTAGTGTTTTCATTTTTATTGAATGCCCATCTTCTTTCCTGGAAGAAAATGCTCACTTTAACAGAGTAGTTTATTCTTGGCTGCATTCAAAGTTCCTTTTCCTTTCAGAATATTAGATTCTAGGCCTTTCAATTCTTTAATGTGGAAGCTGCTAGATCCTGAGTAATCCATATTGTGGCTCCTCAGTATTAGAATTTTTTTTTTGGCTACTTGTAATATTTTTTCCTTGATCCAATAGTTCTGAAATTTAGTGACAATATTCCTTGGAGTTTTCCTTTTAGGGTCTCTTTCAGGAGGTGTTCCATGAATTCATTCAATGGCTATTTTACTTCTGATTCTATGATTTCTGATTCTTGGCAGTTCTCTTTGAGGATTTCCTGAAAAATAGTGTCTAGGCTCTTTTTATCATCATGATTTTCAAGGAGTCCAGTAAGTAATCTTTAGATTATCTCTCCTAGATCTATTTTTCAGGTCTGTTGTTTCCCAAGTAGATATTTAACATTTTTTTTCTATTTCTTCTTCTTCTTCTTCTTTTTTTTTTTTTTTTTTTGGTTTTGCTTGACTGATTCTTGATGTCTCATTGAGTCCTTCATTTGCAACTGTTCAGTTCTGATTTTTAATGAATTATTTTCTTCATTTACTTTTTTTTACTTCTTTTTGTATTTGTCCAATTGAGTTTTTAAATGAGTTGTTTTGTTCTATGGATTTTTTTTTTCCATTTCACATTTAACCATTTCATACACACACAAAAAAATTTTTAAGGAGTTATTTTCTTTTTCCAATTGACAAATTCTGTTTTCCTGGGAGTTCTTTACCTTTTCCAATTCACATATTCTGTTTTTCAGGGAGTGGCCTTCTTTTTCCAATCTATCTTTTAATGAGTTATATGCCTTTCCCAAACCTTCTTGCAAAATTTTCTTTTCCTTTCCCCATTTTTCTTCTAGCTCTCTTTTAAGGTTCTTTTTAATTTCTTTTAGGAGAGCCTTGTGTGGTGGGGATCAGATTATATCCCACTTTGGAGCTTCATCTGAAGACAATCTGCTTTTAGTCTCCTCAAGTTTTGAAATCTGTTCTTCTCTTTCATTACAGAAGCTTTCTACAATTCAAGCTCACTTTGCCTTTTTACTCATTAAAAAAAAAAAAAGTTTGGATCTGCTTTTAGGGCACAGAAGGTCTAAGTTTCCTCTACAGACACCTGGAAGTGGCATCAGCTATTCTGGGATCGCACTGAGTCACTCCCAATGCTGGGTGGTTGTGGCCAGGTCCCATGAGACTCCAGTGCTTTTGCGTTTGTATTGGATATTTTATAATTTCTCTGCTAATCTACTGGCTTACAACCAAGGCAGAGTAGCCAACATTGTGGTAGAGTTGTACCTATAGATTCTTCACCCTGGGGAAACTGCACCCCACCTCCAGTCTGCTCAGCATGTGCTGGCCTCCATGCTCTGCCTCCTTGACTGCTCCTAGCCTCCTCCTGTGCCTGTGCCCAATCAAAACAAACCTTTTCTGGTGATATTCGAAATTATCTTCTGCTAGTAATTTGCTGCACTCCCATTATTTTTGGATTCTACCAGTCAAGCACTATTTCAGAGGCCAAATTTTGTAATTAGTGTGAGGGTAGTAGGAGAGCTCAGAAAGAAGCATGTCCTCTAGGCCATTTTGGCTCTGCCCTCCTGACTAATTCCTTAAAACAGTGCTATCCCTCATTTGTGTCTTCTCACACACACACACACACACACATACACACACACACACACACTCCTTTTTCTTGTTCTTGACTCTCTTTGTCATCCTTGATTCATTCTGAACTTTAGGCTTCCTAACAATAATCTCACAAAATCAATGACTCCATGTTTTATGAATGGGCTGATAGATGAATGACTGGAAAAGATACATTAAATGCTTAGTATATATGAAACAAAGTGCTAAGATACTACAAATAGAAAAACAGAGATGGTCTCTGTTCTCCAAGAATTCACATTCTAATTGGGAGATATAATGCATGTAGACAGTTTAGCTACAAGTCAGATAGAAAAGTTTTTAGGGTACAATGGCAATGCAAATTGTAATACATTGTCTTTCCAGCATTCATTTTTGTAACAGTTTTTGTTCTATATTTTTCTCCCTTCCTTATCTCCCTCACCCCCAAGACAGCAAGCTATCTGATATATATTAAACATGTGCAATCTTTTTAAACATACTTCCATCTTTGTCATGTTGTACAGGAAAAATCAGATCAAAAAGGAAAAAGGACATGAGGCAAAAAAAAAAAAAAAAAAGCAAACGAAAGAAAGGATAAAAATACTATGCTTCAAACCATATTCATTCTCCATAGTTCTCTTTCTGGATGTAGATGGCATTCTCCATCCCAAGTCTCTTGGAATTGTATTGGATCACTGCATTGCAGAGAAAGCTATACTTGTCATAGTTGATCATAGCAAAATCTTATTACTGTGTACAATGTTTTCTTAGTTCTGCTCATTTCACTCACTATCAATTCATGTAAGTCTTTCTAGGTTTTTCTGAAATCAGCCTGCTCATCATCTCTTATAGATCAATAATAGTCCATTACATTCATATACCATAATTTATTCAGCCTTTCCACAACTGATGGGCATCCACTCAATTTCTAATTCCTTTCTACTACAAAAAAGCTAGCTGCTTCAAATGTTTTTGCATATGTGCTTCCTCTTCCCTCTTTTATGATCTCTTTGGAATATAGAACCAGTGACACTGCTGGATCAAAGGATATGCATAGTTTTATAGTCCTTTATGCATAGCTCCAAATTAAACCATCATCTTTAATGTAATTTCTCCTGATTTTCTATGTTTAAATCATTAAACTATGCCAAGGACTTTGGTGATGATAATTTTTTTCTGAATTTTTAGTAGTTGTGGCAGGAGTCATAGAACTTGTAGAAGCAATTGTCAGTCTGCGTCTCTTCAGGAGTTGATGCAAAGAATGAAGACTTTGGGGACAATGACCTGGGGATTAACAAAGAGAGGAAGATTCAGGTATCTTGGGTTTACCTGCCTTTTTGTAGCAGTGTTGCTAATGTCAAAAACAGCTAGTCCCTTCCTGAAGTGATTGCTACCCTCATTGATTGCTGCTTGGGCTAGAAGCAGATATAGTGGTCTTAGAGTTGGGGCAGAATGGCTGTCACTACTATTCTCAAAGCTCTCAGGGTCAGGAACTTGGACTTTTCCCATGGGATCTGAATGGAGATGGTGGTCATGGCAATGGTGGTGAACTTTTTTATATTCTTTATACACACACATACACACACACACACACACACACACACACACACACACACCATTTTTACTTGTATCCTTCACATACATTTTTTTTTTTTAAATTTAAGTTCGTTGCTAGTTTCCTGGATATCTGTATCCATTAAATTTTCCCCTTTTTCCTGCTCATCAGAACTGTTTCTTTTTACAATTTGTTACAATTACAATACAATGAAATACAATTTTATTTTTAAGAACTCCTCATTCCTCTTTGACTTCTCCTGCAAAATGTGATTGCATAAGATCCTACCAATTTTTTGTACCTTTTTAAATCAGCTCTCTGAAAAATCTAAATATATTCTAGCTCTATTCAGCTTTCTTCTCTTCTATCATATTTTAACATGGAATAGATCACTTCCTTCTCAAAGATTCTCATCACTTTCATCCTGTCACTACTATATTATACTTTTTATTCTAGTCTAACGATTTGTTTCTCAAACTCCTCATCTATTTCCTTTTTTCCCCAGGTGGTTTATAATATACTTCAATAATCATATCACTTTTTTTCTTCTTTCAATCATCTTCACCCAAATGTTCTTAACCATACTTATGTACTCATTAGCATATAGATATCTGGGAGCATTCATTTTATCACTGTCTTTTTGCTTTTTGTATATTATCAATTTCTAGGCATCTCTACTGCTATTCTTTCTATATGATAATTGTTCTTTATTGTATCTTGCTTGGTAGATATGTTCATAGACTATTTCCCTTATACACACATACCTTCCTTTTCAATTTAAAACCTTTTTAATTAGATTTTCAAGGCTCCAGACATAAATGCATTTTACTAGTCCTTATAGGTGCATTACATTCTGGGATGGCAAGAATTAGGCATTAACATTTCTTAAAGCTATTGTCTATAAATCAAAATTTCATTCTCAAAAACTAATAAAAAAAATATACTGGACACTATCAGAATATATATTCACGTGAGGAAATCCAGGAACTTAATGGAAGAGGCATGGGGAAAAAAATTGTATGAGGATCAGTAAGTTGAAAAACAAAAAGCAATATTATGACCTAAGCAGACTACCTTGACAAAAGAAGAATATGAATGATGAGTTTAAGAAACAAAGCAGACATCAAGGAATGATGGGAAAGGAAAAAAGGATGAGAAAATATTCTGTTACTTTGAAATGTGGAGAAAGAACTATGAGAAATCATGTTAGATATTTTTAATCTTTCTCAGTGAAGAAGGAAATGAAGTCATTTGTTGAGAAAGAGGAACACTGACGTAAGGTTAAAGATATGAGGACAGTAAAAGAGGTTTGAAGAATGTCAAATAAAGGCAACAGATAATTTCAACTATCCATATATCTACTAGAGTTCTTTCTTTGTCAAAAGCAGGGTTGCTGATAAATTCTTGACTTGTTTTATCACAATTTAATTCTTCAACAAATAGAGAAAGGGATGAGAGAAAATGTTATTCTCCATCTAACTCTAATTCAAAAGGGGAAATGGGTTTTGAAATATAAATTATAGGAATCATGGGAAAAGATGATTATTATCTCTTAGAACTCATAATAGAGGAGACAAAACTAGATACATTTTAACATGTACCCAAGATTGTGAAAGAGCTCATCTTAGAAGTTTTATGACAAATTCTATACAGGAAATGGACTCAAGAAGTATGGGAAACTTTCAAGAACTAAATCTTGGTAACATAATCACAATACTATAAGAAAAGGTGAGTGCTGCAGAATCAATGCTTTTGAATTGTAGTGCTAGAAAAGACTTTTCAGAGTTCCTCAGACAGAAAGGAGATCAAATCAATCTTTTCTTAAAGAAACGAACTCTATTCAATGCAAGGACAAAATCCTGAAGCTAAAGCTTAAAAACTTTGGCCACATAATGAGAAGACAGTGATGAAATTAGATTCAGGGAACCAAATGACCGAGATTAGGGTTCCTGGTGGTCAGGGAGTTAGATGATGAGGTGGCAGTTTTGGTGTTCAGGAAACCAAATGAAGAGATTTGGCTCCCCTAAATCTCCTTCAGGATTGGTGCAAGGTAGGTAGTTTTGAGGAACCCCCTTTTGGCAATGCAGAGGTCCTTTGTAAAGGAATTTATGAACCCACAAAGCTAGACTGATAAAAAGAAGTTTATTATAGGCATTGGAAAGTCAGCCTTTGCTATGCATGAAAGGAATTCCTTAGTGGAAAAGTCCTGACAGAGACATATAAAGTAAGGTCCCAACAGAGAGCTGTAAAGTCTCATTAGGGAAATAGGTGAGAATAAAGAGAGGGTAATGCTCAAAGAGAATATTCCAGTGGGCAGAGTTAGCTACGCAAAGAAGAGACAGTTTCCTTGGCATGGCATATTAGTTCCTCTGCAAGGAGTAGAATTCCAAGTTGCCTCTTTTTATCTACAAGCTGGATTTCAGCTTGAGCTGGAATTGAATAGAAAATCTTCAATTGAATAGGGTTGGAATTCTCCAATTTAGGACTCAACCAGCCTCACTTAGATAACAGAATGAAACTGTTTGTCCTCAAGCTGGGTCTTTACAGTGGCAGGATTCAAGGAGGATTTGTCCTTCAAGGAGTTTTAGAGTTTCAGAGCTCCCTTCACCAATAGGACTTGCTGGAAAATGTTGGGAAAGATTAAAGGGAAAAAGAAAAAGGGACAGAAGAGGATGAAAATGGCTATTTAGTTTTATGAAAGTAATGAACATGGGCTTGGATAGACTTTGGGAAATAAAGCACAGAAAGTTCTTGAATGAAAGCAATGGGGCTGAAGAGTCAGCCAAAGCTGAGACACTAAACAACATTAACCAATCCCCACAAAAACAAACAAACAAACAAACAATCACCACCACAAACTATTCCATTTAGCAAGAAAAAAGAAGCCATCTAAAAAAACCGTATAGATGTATTGGGACATCATTGACCAACTTAGATCTTTAAAAAGATACAGAAAGATTATGGAAGAAGAGGCAAATAACTAAAGATACCTTCTAAAGAGTAACATTGTCTTGTAAAAACTGTTAAAAGCACTAAAGTTCAAAAAGTTCTGAGACATTAATGCTAATGTCAGCAAAAGGGTTTGTCTCAAAGTCCTGGATACTTAACATTGCCTAAGCTGTGTGACCTTAGCCAAGTCACTTAACCCCAATTGCCTCAGCAAAAAAAAAAAAAAAAGAAAAAAAAGAAAAAAGAAAGAAAGAAAAGAAGAAAGAAAAGAAAAGAAAAGAAAGAAAGAAAAAGGTATAATATAGGATATATAAAATCAGGACACATATGGGCAATTCATATTTCAAGTGAAGCAAAATTTCCAGAATCTTCTATTTCTTTTGATGCTATTATCACATTATTTTCTCCTGGGTGGTATGTTGTTTCCCTTCACATCATCTTTCTACTGTAATAGATGCTGCTGGTCTCAAGATTACTGAATATCTCTTTACAACATCTCTAGGCCTTAAGCTATTCAGCTTCTTCAGGGTCACCAATTTCTCTCTGCTGTCCCCTGTGAGAGTGCTGAAGCTAGTTAGCTTCTCTCTGATGAGGGAGGAATAAAGTTGCTCGAGTTCTTTTTATTTTCCTCTTTAAATACATAGCCTACAGCTATGAGTCAGCAGATCTAGATAGGCAACTACAAAAATGTAGAAAAAGCCCCAGGCTAAGATTAACCCTACACTTTGAATATGGATTATTTGGAGGTCCCTGGCCTAAACCAATTATCTGATTTGGGGGTTAGAACTTTCTTTTTAATTCCTCCCAAGTTCCGGATTGTTACTCTGTGTTTCCACAACCTCATTTCAGGAACTTTAAACACAAAACTCCTGGAGAGATGGAGGAAGAAAGCTTCTCTAAGCTTCCACAATGGTCCTAGTTGATCATAAAACTGGAGGGATGAGAACCAAAGGGCCAGTGAACTCTGCCTTTCTTTGATATCCCTGCCTTTATTAGACACTGTTGTGTCTAATTCAGTTCACAACTAGTTCAGTTGTGTCGGACTTTAGTGACCCTGTGGATGGTAGCATGGTAATACTATCCATGGAATTTTCTTGATAAAGATACTAGAGTAGTTTGCCACTTTCTTTTTTAGTGATAAGTAGTTTCAGGATAGTCTTTTGTGATGTTGTGTTTGGTTCTTTAGAAAAGACTTTAGTCAAAGATTGACCTTCCCTATGAAATCTTTGGGAGATCTTATGATAGGAAATGAAAAGAAGGCCCTCAATAAGATTACTTGCTATTAATTAGCATTTGCCCATATAAAAATATGACTTGTTTACAAAAAAAGAGTGGCCAGCCTATAAAAAGACATGATAGTGAGAGATAAAATATCATAATCAAGGAATGGCATTTGGTTTAAATTATTGCTAAGGTCTCTTCCAACTCCCTGATCTTTTAATGCTAAATATACTAGGTCACAGCCAGCTAAACTGATAAACTATCAGTAATTTTCCTTCTCTCCTTATGGCAAGATGGCATTGCTTAGATCTGTGGGCATTGTTCCAGATGAAAAAAAGCTTTATATAATCTTGGATCTAAAGGGGTCTCTGCCACACAGGCCTTCCTAAAGATTTGAGATGAGTACAGAGGACAGACAACAATAGACTCTGTCTTCTGAATGATGGAAGAATGCAGACATATTAAGCCTCTGGTCTGCTTCTGCCTCTGTTCTCACTGCAGACCTACCATGCTGTTTCTGCACGCTGAGTTGTGTTCCTCTCTGCAGCATTCTCACATTTTGGTACTTTTCCTTCAGCAGAATGGAGCTGGTTCTCCATTCCTGTCATGTGCCCCTGGAAATTGTTCAATTGTGCTCTTACCATTTCCTTGCTCAGCCTTCAAGGAGAGTACTGAAGCTTGTAATGTGTAAGTGGAAACTCCTCCAGCAAACTCTTCTTGGGGGTCAGAGTCAGGGAATAGAATGGTGTAGAGGAAAAAAAGCTAGGTTTGGAGTCAAAAAAACTTGTATTAGAATCTTAGTTTTGCCCCTACACTGAATGCCATATTTAAGGTCAACTAGTCAAAGATTAGACTGGCCCTTTCCCTTTATAAATGAGGTAACTGAGCAATAGGGAGGTTAAGTGATTCTGACTTTCTCTCTGTCTCTCCCTGTCTCTCTCTGTGTCTCTGTTTCTCTGCTTATCTGTCTCTGTCTATGATTCTGTCTCTCCTTCCCTCCCTCCCCCTTCCTCCTTCACTTCCTTCTTCTCTCTCTCTCTCTCTCTCTCTCTCTCTCTCTCTCTCTCTCTCTCTCTCTCTCTTTTTCTCTCTCTCTCTCTCCAACAAAGGCCAATTAACAAAATGGATAGGGTAGCTTTGAAACCAAGAAGCCGGGTTCAAATACTGCCTATTTAACATGGTTAAGTAACTCTAGGCAAGTCTCAAAGTTCAAGGCCAGGGGGTCAAATTTAGGACTGGGGTAAAATTTAAGTGAGTCAAAATCAGATTAAAATGTAACTGGAAAACTTTTAATAATATAATAAAAATATTATACAATACAGGTAATGTTAAGTTGTGTTTTTCTAAGTCACTATGTGGCCCATAGGGATGTCTATTTAAGTTTGACACCGTTATTCTAGGCAGCTTTAGAGATTCTAATTTACCCCTTGTTAGAGGGAATTTCCACTCCTGGTCGTTCCCTAAACCAGTAAAGTCACAGGTACAGTCCCTAAGTATGTGATCCTATAATGTTTCAACCCTTCCCCAAAACTATATGACTTACTAAAATGAGAACAGATACAAAAGTTGGAATAACATAGCTTTTCCTCTAATCTCTTAAATTTGAAGATCAAACCACTTTCTAATGCTCTGAAGGCTGTCATTGATAAGGAAATTCTGGAATATTGCAGTTGAAAGAAACTTTAGAAACCAGCTTTTTTTTTTTTTTTTAATCCTAGACTATCAGAATTAGAAGGGGCCTCAAACACCATTTTATTCCTTCATTTCACAGATGACAAACCAAGACTCAATAGTTCCTTATCCATAGTTACACAGTTGTTGTCAGAGCCATAAGTCTGAATCTGAAAAAAAAAAAAAAAGGAAAAAAAAGCTTTGGATTTGTTGATTAGAATATCATTCATGATCTTTGAAGAAAAGGTAGCAAATGAGTTAGTGAGGTCAGAAACCAAATTACAAAGGACTGAGGAATGAATGAACAAAGAAGGATGATGAACATAAACTCTTTCAGTAAGTTTGGCAATTAAAGAAAAGAAAGAGAAAAAAATTGTATAAAGAGTAGCAGGGCCAAGATTAGTTTACTTTTTAGGCAGAAGAAAAAGAACCAGAGTGGGGAAGGAAAAAGAGAGAGACAGAGAGATGGACAGAGAAGAAGGAAGGCAAGAGAGAGGAGTGAGAGAGAAAGACGGATGGGAAAAAAAAACAAAAAGAGAGAGGTAGAAAGAGATAGACAAAGGGAGAATGGAGAGACAGAGAGAGAGGAAAAAAAGGACACTGATTAATTGAGCAAAGGATCAGAGGGAATTAAAGATGTCAGAGGAGAGATTGGTTGATACACAGGGAGAAATGGAAAAATAGAGGGTCATATAAATATACTTTTAGATCATATTAATGAAATAATCAAATAATCCTAGGATTTGGAGTTAGAAGGATTATATGTGACCTAAAATATATACTTTTCTATTGTCTCTCATCTCTATGTCTTTGACATGGTCTCCTATGCCTAAAATACCATCCTTCTTACCTCTGCATCATAGAATTTCTTATTTACTTCAAAACTTAGTTCAAGTACTATCTTTTTTTTTCCCTAAAAGCCTTTCCTTAATGTTCCAAATATTAGAGCCCTTCCTTCCTAAGTTATTTTATATTTGTCTAGTTTTTTTTTTCCATGAGCAGAATGATAAAGAAGATAAAAAATTGATCTTGGAACTAGGGAAACCTAAACCTAAGAAACTCCTTTGATATATGTTGACTGTGTGACACTGGGCAAGAGGAAATTTCCTCATGTTGGAGATCCCTGTATCAAAGAAGTCACAAATCCAATGCCTATGCCATGTTATATGTAGTCTTATATTTATACATGTTGTCTTCTTCAAAACAAGATCTGCTTCATTTTTTGTTATTTTCTACCCAGCACCTAACAAAATACCTGAGTTATAAGAGGCATTTAACAACTACTTGTCGATTTATTGATTGTTTGAGTTCAGCTGCTTGTACATAGTTCAATAATCGGTGGCCCAGAGAAGAGATAGAAAGCCATTAATTGGGAAACTGGAGACAGAATGGAGGTCTCTTGATTCCCAAGCTAGTGTTTTCAATTATATCTTAGGGTCACTACTTCTACACACACACACACACACACACACAGAGCTATTCTAAAGTCTGGAAGAGGTAAGATGAGAACCCAAGTTGAATGACATGTTTGTCAGTCAAATGGGAGGCAAAGTCATCAGCTAAGGAGGGAGTTATGAGGACTTGAAGCAGAGGGGAAAATTCAAGGAATGTGATGTTCATCAAGAAAAGAACAAAATACCATTTATTCATTCATTCAATCAATCAATCATCAGTTTAGGGCATCTATATTATACAAGATTTCTTGTGATTAGCTAAATCTAAGTAGAACATAGTTGGCCAACTATATGATGGGGTCCTGAACCATCTAAATAGCACCCAACACCTCTAGAACCTAGGCAGCTAAGTGGTACAGTGGGCAAAGTGATGGACCTAGAATCATGAAGACCTGAGTTCAAATTCAACTTCAGTACCTAATTAGCTGTATGAATGTTCTTTAATCTCTGTCTCAGTCTCCTCAATTGTAAAATGGAGCTAATAATAGTATCTACCTTCCAGAGTGGTTGTATGGATCAAATGAGATATTTGCAAGTACTTCATAAAACTTCAAGTATTATATAAGTGTTAGTAATGATGATGATGATGATGATGATGATACATGGCCTCTCTGATCTTCTATTTCCAAGAAGTATCAATTAGAGATGTGATTTTGAACACCTTCCACTTTACCTTCCTATGCCATTCTTGTTTTCCAGGTGACTGATGTTCTTCTAATGTTCCCTATACCTTGACTCTGACTTCCCCAGGCAGTACCCCACATTCTGGACTTTTTCCACCATCTTCCCTATGTGTACACTTAATCTGGTAGGGCTGACCTGATTAAATAATTTAGATCAAGATGGCAAGGGGAAAGGATACCAAGAGGAGGATGGGGTGTGGGAGAGGGGGAATTATGTTTGAGAAAAGAATTGGTCCTTAAATCAATAGACTAAATATCTAATAATAGAATTTCCTATACCATAGCAAGAGAACACTTGGGGTCAACAAGGCCCTTTATATCATCCTGCCAAGCTGGCTGCCTATTCCTTCTACACATGAAATCAGCCCTGGTTCCATGTACAGCAATTTTTGGTGACTGGTTATTCCACTCCCCTGCAATGACAGCATTTCTCCTTCAATTTCAAGTGGTTTGTTATATGGTTTCTGCTCAGTGCTTCATGGGATGCTTGCTCTCTTCACTCTATCACTGTCTTTTATGTAAGCGTTTGGAACCCTGCAAAGGCAGACGCTATTATGAAGCCAAGCTCATTGTTGTTTTTCTTTCCTCCTTAGACAGGGACATCAGTAGAGGGTGTTTCCCTCTCTGCATAGTTGCCTTTCACTTTGAAAAGTCAGATGATAAATATTTTTCCATCTCATTCTTCATTTTTTCATTGTCCTAAATAAATTCAATCATTCCCTTGCTTTTATTCTTTAAGGCCCAATTCTAATTTGCTTTTCCCTTAAGAAGTAGTTTCTGTTTCCACCTGTTATTTTCAGACCTTGTAGTTCTTTCTCCATTGGTTAATAATAAAGGAAGAAGGTGTAAAAAAATAAAACAAAACAATATTAACATTGTTACTTATATTTGGAAGGCAAAATCAAATCAGTTCTTGTCTCCAATATTGTTTTCCTTTTTGTTCTCATAAGAGTTACTTCATGTAAAGGACAAGTACAGAATCTTATTAAAAGGGATATTATTTTTAAGATCATAGGGTTTAAAGATCATCAAGTTTTACCATCTTATTTTTCAGAGGAGGAAACTGAAGTCCTAAGTGGTTGCATTTCCCAGGGAGACAATAAAATAACAAAACTGGAATTCAAACTCAGATTTTCCAACTCCAAATTCACTGCCCTTCTGATTGTATTTCAAATATACTTCCCATTTTCTTAACTGACCTTTCTCTGATTTAATGAATTGAAAATCAGAAATGAAATGAAACGAAAACTATAAAGCAAAATTTCATTCATATCCCAAATATATGTACACATGGCAAGACCTTGACCACATTGCAGCATCTGGCAGGGAACTATTACCTTCAGGATACCTTGGTTCTTGTTGGAAGTCATATAGCCAGTTACAAAATAGCAGTTACTTATGAGGTGGCAAGGGAGACACTTAATAGCTGCAGTCTGAAGATTCAATTATATCTGTGGTTATTCAGACATTTTCAGGACATTGCAGATCTTTTGTACATTCAAAGTAGTGGTGAATGAGGCAAGGGGACTTCTTTTTGCATAAATTTACAGAGAAAGAAACTTCATTTAAGATCATCCAAAATAGTGGTCTCCAAACTTTTTAAAAATTACATAGTGTGTGTGTGTGTATGTGTGTGTGTACATGGCCTTTCTTTAAAAGTTATCTAAAATCCTATCTTCTATAAGAGCCTTTTTCTTATCCTCTTTCCTACTTTATTAGTACATTCTCTTTGAGATTATTTCAATTTATCCTGTATATATCTTTTATATACACCATTGTTTACATATCGTCTCCCCTTTAGAATGTGAACTACTTATGGCCAGAAATAGTTTTTTGCCTTTCTTTGTATTTCCAGTGCTTAGTAACTTGCCTAATACGTAGTAATTACTTAATCAATATTTGTTGACAACTTCATACATTGCATGTTCTTTTCCCTGTTTCCTAACCTCACTATTCTATCTCTTACTTCCATTCCTTTAAAAAAAAAAAAGGCATTTAAAAAAAATATGGGATTTTTTTCCATAATATAGTATAATAAAAAAATCAATGCATGTGAAACTGCAAATTATGTACAACTTAAAATTCCTTTTAAATACACAATAAATTTATCTTGTAATTTTTTTATGTTTTTTTTCTTTTCCTTCCCTTCTTCCAATTCTATAGATGGCTACCATTAAATTCAAATTTGTATACATATATAAAATCATTCTATACATATTTTTCTTTAAAACTTCTTTCTCTGGATACAGATATCAAACTCTATTATACGTCCTTTGTAGTTAATTTTCTTAAAACAACAAGAGTTGTTATTGTTAGCAGTGTCCTCTTGATTCTGCTCATTTCACTCTTCATTATTTTGTATGAGTCTTTCCATGTTTTTTCTAAAATCATTCAGCTCACTTTTACAATCAATGCCCCATGTTGTACTTTTGTCTCACTTTTGTTTCTCAGACTCTTCATCTATCTTAAAGACTCAGCTCTGGTATCACTTCCTTATCAAAGCATTTCTTCATACTTCCAGTTTTTAGTACTCTTCCCCCCTTCATATAATTTTTTTGTATGATTAATTGCCTATATGTTACCATCTTTCAATAAAATATAAACTTCGTGATGGCAGGGGCTGTTTATAATTTTGTTCTTTGTATTTCCAGCACTTTAGTATAGTTCTTGCTTGTTTGTTGAGTTGATTTCTGTCTAAATCTAACTGGATGGGTCAGATGAGGCTGCCATTAATCATCTATAAGAAACTGGGGTGGGGAGGACAGTATTACTATCATGAATCACAGCAGGAATATTGTTTCTTTAGACTTTGAGTGGATTCACTCATTTCTTAAGTGCCTCCAATTTAAGACATTAGACCCTGAATATCTTTAGGCAAAGGCAAAAATGAAATATTTACTACCCTCAAGGAATTTATGTTTAATCTTGTAAATTAAAAGATGAAATTAAATCTAGTTAGAATAAACCGTCCTAGACTTTCTGTTCTGTGTCATTTGTCCTTTTCAGTTTTAGGTGGAATCAGGATCCTGGGGTGGGATGGGGTGGTAGGGTTGTATTAACCAACCCTTCCTGGTAGGGAAATTAGGAGTGGCCAGAGGAGTAAAGTTGGAATTGGAAGCTGGGATTGTAAACACTTTCCCCTCTCTAAAGTAGGACCTAGTGCAAGAAGTGCATCCATAGAGGGAGTGGGGAATTAAGCTCTACTTGGTAGGGGTTATGCCTATATATTTGTTCAGAAAATTTTGAAGTAAATATTGTTTTGCAAAAGCTAATCTGTCAGTGGCTAAATGAAACTGAAGTCCAGAAAACCAGAATACCATTGGTGGAGGCTAGGGCCATTTCCAAACAGTAGAGACAACTTCAATCCCTCTGAGGTTATCAGAGAGCAGTGGGAGATGGGGTGAAAGTTAACCTCCCTAGCTTTCAGGTAGTGAGGGCTAAAGTGTTGTGTATTATAAATGTGAGATAAATACTAAAATGATAAAGTCCAACCTCAATCTTTCGAAATCTTTCTTTGATTTCTGATAGTTCTTCCATTAACTCACAAAACCCATCAATTGGAGAAAAATATTGTCTGTCACAAAGTAGGTGCTTGATAAATGCTGGTTGATTAAAGTAGGAAGAAACCAAAGGCTCAGTATTGGGGAGAAAAGAAGAATAAGGATTTGTAGAATGCCTACAGTGTGCCACTTTATACTTTATACACTTTATACAAATATTATTTTATTTGACCTCATCAGATACCCATCTGTGGATTGAGCACCAACCTTAAAGTCAAGAAGACCTGAGTACAAATCTAAGCTGAGACATTTATTGTGACAATAATAAACTGTATGACACAGCTGTATCACTTTGGGTAAGTCATTCAACATTGATTTGCCTTGATTTCCTCAATTATAAATGAGAGTAATAATAATAGCACCTGTCTTCCTAGGTTGTTGTGAAAATCAAATGAGATATTTGTAAAATGCTTAGTACAATGTTTGAAGAATATTAAGTGCTATATAAATTTTTTTAAAAAAATTTAATAGTATTTTGTTTTTCCAAATACACGAAAAGAGAGTTTTCGACATTCACCATTGCAAAACCTTGTGTTCCAAGTTTTTCTCCTCCCTAAGACAGCAAGCAATCTGATATAGGTTAAACATGTGCAATACTTTTTTTTTTTTTTTTTTTTTTTGAGGCAGTGGATTTCCCAGGGTCACATAGCTAGGAAATATTAAGAGCTTGAGGTCAGATTTGAACTCAAGTCCTCAGAGCTGGTGCTCTATCCACTGTACCACCTAGCTGTCCCTGCAATTCTTCTAAATGTATTTCCTATATAAATGTTTTCATTCAGGCATTTCAGTTGTGTCTAACTCTTCATGACCCCATTTAGGATTTTCTTCTCAAAGATATGGCATGGTTTGCCATTTCCTTCTCCAGTTCATGTTATAGGTCATGACATCACTTCCCTGATGTCATGGTCCTTTGTGAGAATGAAGGACAAACAATAACAGATGAGGAACTAAGTTAAACAGAATTAAGTAACTTGCCCAGGTTCTAGCCTGAAGCTAGATTTAGACTCAGGAAGATGAGTATTCCTGGCTTCAGGTCTGTCATGCTATACACTGCACAACCTAGTGAATTCTAAAAATGTCAGCCATCATTATTATTATTGATCAATAACCCAGAGATATAAGTGCTATTATGATCTCCATCCTTTGGTTGTTGCCTCTGGGGCAAGCAGAGATAAATGATTTGCCCAGAGTCCTAATTAATAAGAGTCTGAGGATAGATTTGAATTCAGATCTTCTTAGCAGTTCCATATTATATTCACTGCACCATCAGCTTTTTAGGCATAGAGATAAGAGATACTTAGAGAACATTTCAGAATATCTTTCTTTCCAGACCAAGGCAATGTAGCCAAAGCAAATACAGTTATTCAGGAGTTGGGAATAACCTCCATTGCTATTCTTGATGATTCAGACCCCAAAATCTTAACTTTCAATGCAATCTAACAATCATTTTTGAGTGATCCCACAGTGTGTGAAAGACACTATGTCTTAACAAAAGACAAAAATAAAACACTTTCTGCTCTCAAGGAATTTTTTCTACAATCCTTAAAGGTGAATTTAGTTTCAATTAACCAGATAGTAAATAATACAACATATCTTATCCTTGGAGCTAGTTTAGTGCTTCCAGAGCCCTAGTGCTTCCAGTCATTTGTGAAATTCTGAGTTTATGTTCCCTGCTACCTACTTAGGGAAAGACCTCAAGAGTATTTTAGGGTAAAGACCTCTGTTTAAGATAGTTAAAGGGCTCCTATAGAAGTCCTTTAAGAATCCAGTAAATGTATATGATTTCTGAAACTCAATAAAGACTCTACAAGTCTGAAACCTGGAGGACTTAACCAATTAAATTGATGTGTTTTTTTCCTCTGTCAAAGGACTTGGAGACTCTTTTCCTTTCTTGTCAAGTTACTGGCTAGATTCTGACTCTCATTGTTTGATTCTTCTTCCAAAGAGGTAGCACATATTGCTCCAAAGACTTCTTTGGTTAACTTAATGGTTAATATTGCTGCAGATAATGCTCCATTCACATTTTGCAGGGGTTTCAGGACTTGAGTGCTGCTGGTATTCAAGTCTTCTACCTTTTCTTTTCTGACCTCCAGGCAGGGCCTTCAATGGTTAAAAGAAAAGAAATAATTCCCTGGTTTTTTTTTTTTTCTTTTTTGACATTCTGTACTGGTACCATATACTCTGAGAACAAACATATTGCATTTTCAAAGTCCCAACCAAAGAATGCCATTACCATGTAAATGACCCAGAAGAGGAAAACAGCAAAACTTGTTCATTCCCCAGGAAAGATTCTGAGGGAGAAAAAAAAAACAAAACTTTTTTTTTTTTCTTTCTGTACAGGGATCTGGGTCTTGCATCTTAGGTTCAGAGTGCCTTTTCTGTCTTGGCATTTGAGGACAGCCAAGGTGGTTTCAGCAACAGGAGACAGTCAAAGAAAATGAGCCAGACAAAGTTCGCTTAGAGGTTACCAACCAGGCTTATTAAGCTAATTCCAAATCGATTCCAAGAACTAGAAGAAGGGGGGGAAATGACAGGGATAGAGTCCTCTAAAAGTGCTGAGCAGAGATCAAGAACAATAATTTTATCTGTACGTAATGATAGTTTGAATTGGTTGTCCCTAATTTGAATAATCTTGATTGCATCGTTATTTTTAATTGTGATTAGTGGTTCTAATGTGCTAATAAATAACACTAGAGACAAGGGACAACCTTGCCTTGTCCCTCTGACAGTTTGGAATTGCAAATACATTATGAAACCATTCTCCTGACAGGGGCACCATTAGCATGACAAGCCAGCTGGATTTGAAAGAACATTTGCGTTAACATCCTTAAACTTAAAGCTTAGAAGATACATTTTTCCCCTGTGGGGTCAAGCAATTCTCTCCCAAGCAAGGAGGAAACATTACAAGTTGGAGCCAAGAGTTTTCATGCTTTTCTTTTCTGAGCTTTGGGGTTTAAAGAAATCAGACTTATCTTTAGTGAAACATCTTGAAGTGACATTTGGATTTTTTTTCTAACTAGTTAATAAGATTGTCAATCACTTGGGGAGGGTAGTGGTATTTGATTCAGAGATGGATTTGTTGATGTAGGTGATGGGAGATTTTTGTAAGCACGAGGACTAGATATGTTGGTGAGATATCCTCTCTGGGGCTCATGAACACCAGAGCACTATAGGAGCACTGTCACTTTGGTGCAGAAGATACAGTGCTAGGTCTGCAGTCAGGATGACCTGAGTTCGAATGTGTCCTCAGATACTTATTGGCTGGGTGATTTTAGGCAAATTACTTAACATGTTTGCCTCAGTTTTCCCAACTATGAAATGGGGATATTAATAGTACCTATCTTGTATGGATGTTGTGAGGATCAAATGAGAAAACACTTAAAGCATACTTAGCATAGTGCCTGGCTTATATGAGGCATTATATATCTTATCTATGTTATATGCCTTTCATCTTTATTATTAATGCAGCATGTGAAGGTGCTGAGAGCAGTAGCTCTGAATCAAAACCTGGGTTCAAATTCCACTTCTGATACTTCCTAACTATGACTTTGGGCAATTCACTTTAAAATTCCTAGACCTCAGTTTTGTCATATTTCAAATGCTTGGGTTGGATCTGGTGGCCCCTGAGGTCCTCTGCAGCATCATATGTCCAGTACTAAGTTGTGATAGAAAATGACTAAGAGTGTTGTCTTTATGGAGGTAGGAAGATGCTTGAATAACGCTCCCAATTTAGAATCACATAGACTTTGGTTCAAGTTGTGCTACTTGCTATCCATCCCGCCCCCAATCCCACCCCTCCTTGGGTGTATTCCTGACTCATCTCCACACAAGTTTCTCTGCCAAATGATGGAAACTTTCTCACCCCAGTGCCTCCTGGAGCATCCTAGTGCTCCTGTGCTGCTTCTGACACTGGGAGCACGCACCCCCTGAAGTCCCACCTTCTGCCAGAATGACCCATATAACAACAGGCTCAGCCCTCTTCAGACTACCCTGCTGACTTGTCCAAGGACTTTCCTTAGCATGTCCCAGTCCCTTCACCTCTCTGCACATCCCACCTCCCTTTAGTTTAGTTCTTTTTACAGTTCAACTTACATTAATTACAAAGTAAGCTTTTTGAGGGTAGAAACTTTTCCTTTCTGCTTCTTTTTTGTCAATATTATAATAAATGCATGTTAACTGACTGACACTATTTGTGTGACATTGGGTCCCTATTCCTCATCTATAAAATGGGAAAATAACAACAGTAGAACCTAGCTAATTTTTAGGAGTGTTAATAAGGTCAAATAAGATAATTCAAGCAAAGCCTGGGCAATTTAATGCTAGATATTTACTAAAATATAAGATATTTAAATGCTTATTAAGGTTAAAGCATTCCTTTAAAGCAGTTTTGAAATTCAGGGGGATTTTTCTTTCCCCAAAGCTCGCATTTTTCAAATCTCTTTTTCCCCTCATTGCAAGGGACCTGAAATACATAATAAGAGGAAGGCTTTAGAAAACGTTGAGGACAGATAGTCCTGGAGTTCAGAGGACCTGATAATTGTGAGCTGTGTGACTCTAGGAAAGTCACTTAACCCCAATTGCCTCACTAAAAAAAATAAACAAACAAAAAACAGAAAATGTTGAGGAAGTCTGATTAGTAATAATAGTAATAATAATAATGAAATATTTATCTCAAAACTAGTCATGACTCTCCTTATCATTGCAACTTGTCCCATAGTTAGATCTCTAATGCTTGATGGTTCTGGGATTTTTTGTTTATTTTTTTGTTTTGGTTTTTGGTTTGGTTTTTTGCTTTTTTGTTCGAGGAGAAGAGGGGGGAGGAAGGAGGAAAATACAGGAAGCTGATTTGGATAAAGTTACATAGTAGAAAGATCACTAGACTGGATATCTGAGTTCCAGTCTTGATTCTACCACGAACAAGCTATATGATCTCGGGCAAGTTATTTAACCTCTCTAGCCTCAGTTTCCTCATCTATAAAATGAAAAGATTGGACTAGCTGATCTCTAAGGACCCTGCTGACTCTGTGATTCTATGAGTCTGTGATTGTTCTACAGTTGGGGCCAATGAGCTTCACTGAACAGTAATTGAAGTGTTCTCAAGCAAGATTCAATCTCTGTGCTCTCTCAAATGTCAAACTATCCCATTACAGATATGCCTTTTGTCCCATCTTATTCTTTTCCCCCAAATAGAGGCCTGCATCCCACCTTGCCTTGTGATGAATCGGGAAGGGCCTTCTGTCACTCATTCCCAGGGAGGTCACTTTGGGTGCCTTCAGCACTGATGAAAGTTCTGTTTCTAACAACAGAGAAACTTGGGGTTGCTCCAAGGAGCAGATACCCTTTGATAATATGACTTGTGTTGCTATTTCCTGGCCCTCAATACACAGGAGGGTATTGAAAGGCAAGGTTTAGGACAGAGATTCTAATATATGGCATACTGAAAACTCATAGATTTAAAATCCAGAGACTTGGGTATGAATCTTAAATTTGTTATTCGCATCTAGGGCAAGTAAACTTAGCTTCTCTTACTATATCTTCATTGCTTAGCATAATGCTTAATAAATGCTTCATCCTTATCATTTTTTAAAATCTTAGCTTCAGTTTCCCCATCTATAAAATGGGAAGAAAGATATTGTCTATTTCACTGAATTGTTGTATGCAGAAAGCTTTGTGATACTTAAAGCATTAAATAGGTTCATATGTTTTTAAAATTATTATTATACTGATTGAACCTGGAATTTCACTGGACTTCATCTTTCAGTGAAACCCAGTATCTTCTTTGCAACTCACAGTCTTATAGGATTGCCTGAAGAAGTGGGAGATTAAGTACCTTCCAGGATCTTATAGCAAGTATGGATTAGAAGGATGATTTGAACCTGGTCTTCTTGACTTCAAAGTCAGCTCTTTCTCTGGAAGCAATAATGCCTATTGCATTCCTAATCAATGATAACAGTGCAAGGCAGTAGTCAATTTCTAGGGCTGGTCTTCTAAATAATTATAAAACAGGTGAAGGTCAATTCAATTTAATTTAACAATTACCTAACACCTCCTGATCAATGTGCTAAACATTGGGGGTACAAATATCTTAATGAAACAATTCCTGAACTCAGTGAGCTTATTTATATTCTTTGGCAAGTGGGGAAAGGGAGAGAATAAATTATATACAAAGATGATGAGACATCTTTGTATGTCCCTTAGTTATTAAAGTTTAAAACTGCACTGAGACTTTTAGGACACCATGTGTATACAGATTAATTGACTAAATACATACAAACAAGATATATACAAAACAATTTCATTAGGGGAAGAGGCTGATAATTGGAAGATCCAGAAGAAGTCTCTTATAGTAGGTAATAATTAAGCTGACCTTGAAAGGGAACTAAGAATTCTAAGTGGTGGTGAAGAAAGAGAAAGAATTGTAGGGATGAAGAATAGAGACAAGAAATATAATGTCATATGTAGACAAAATCAAGGAAAAATAAACAAAATCTAAGTCAATTTGTCTAGAGCAAGGAATGTGAGATTGGGGGCTAAAGGGAACAGAGGAAGAACTAATGTGTAATCAGTCTGGAAAAAATAGGCCAGAATGTAAAAGGCTTTAAATGTCAAAAAAAAAAAAAAAAAGTTGTATTTTATCTTAGAAGCAAGTAGGAGCTAGTGAAGCTTCTTGATTTGGACTGTGACATGGTCCAAACTTTGCTTTAAGATTATAAATTATGTAGCTGTGGGTAAGACATTGGAAAGTCAAGAGAATAGATGCAGGGAAACCAGTTAGAAGTCATTGCAGTAGTCAATATGAGAGATGATGAGGGCTTGAATCAGAGTGGCTATGGCTTAAGTTTAGAGAAGGATACAGATCTGAAAGATGCTATAAAGGTAGAATTAACAAGACTTGGCAATTTGGTTAATAAGATATAGGTAGTGAGAGTGAAGAGTTGAGGGTGATCTCTCAACTTGCAAAAGTGAGTGACTAGAAAAATGCTAGAACTCTAAATAATAGCAGGGGAGTTAGGAAATGCTGCATTTATTGTAAAAGATAATGTGTTTTTGATATGTTCAATTTGAAATGCTTTTGGGACATGCAGGTAGAGATGTCAAGCAGGCAGTTGTAGATGTAGGACCAGAGCTCCTGAGAGTGATAAGGCTGAGTGTGGATGGGGAATCTGCATTGAGATAACCCTTGAACACAGATACACTAATGAAATCACTGAGAGACATTGTGCATAGAAAGAATAGGATCCAAGGAAGACCCTCACATAAAGGATGGATAGAAAATGAACTTGCAAAAGAGTCTGACAAAAATTGGTTGGATGAGAGAAGAATTTTGAGAGACGAGTGTCACAAAAACCCAGGGAGGATAGAATTTTCAGAAACAGGTAATCAAGAATGGCAGATACTATAGAGAGGTCAAGAAAAAGACCTGAGAAAAAGTCATTGGATTTAATAGAGATCATGAGTGACCTTGGAAAGAATAATATCAGTCAAATGATGGAGAAAAAAAGAGATAGATTACATGGTATAGAGAATGAGTGGGAATTGATAATGAGAAGGAAAACCGTGATACAGACTCATCTTCCTGAATTCAAATCCAACCAAGATACTTACTAATTGTATGACTATGGACAAGTCACTTAACCATGTTTGCCTCAGTTTCCTAATCTGTAAAATGAGCTGGAGAAGGAAATAGCAAACTATTTGGAAAAAAAATCAAATCAAAATTACTACCTCTTTAGCTTTTCCCCCTTTCTTCTTTGAATCAAAGGAGTTAATGTATGCCTGTAACAAAGGGGAAAAAGAAGAAATTTAAAAAGAAGTTCCACACAACTAACACAATTGACAGGATATACTTTATTCCAAATTCATAGTCTAACTCTACAAGGAGATAGATGCATTTTCTCATCTCATACTCAAGTCTCAGTCTCAGGAAAAAAAGTAGGAGAAACATCAATTAGTTAACCAGGGAACAAAATCAAATTGTTTTTAGATTGTGAGTTCCAAGATGAATTTCAAACTCTTGAGTATTTTCTATTAGCATAAACCAAATGGACAATTTGGAGAGTTTGTGGATTTTAATGTTATTCAATAGATTCTCTTAGAGCTATTGGGTGATACGGAATCTTAGCCAGAATTTGCCAATTGCCAGAAGAAGTTGTTTCTAAGTCAAAAGAGAATGCACTGGAAACTTAGGATCATATACTTCTCATGTTGGTTGAAAGATAAATAATTAAAACTGTTCTTTGTTTCCCATGTTCAGAATTTTCAACAAAAGGAATCCTTAAGATTTCTGCAAGAAATTCCTGTGAAGTAAATTTACCAATCAGACAATTAACAAGTAGGAAAGGGAATAGGAATGGAATTTATATTAAGTAACTATTACATACCAATATTGGGCTAAGCACTGTCTCCACTATGATATTTACATGTTCCAAGTAGTAGTTGTCCATTTCCTATTAAGAAAAAAAAAACACTATATTAATTTTCTCTAGAAATTTTGAGAAATACTATCTCTCTAGCCTAAAACCCATTCCATACTTCTCCCTTAGGAAAAGAACAATGAAGTTTTGCTATGACATGTAGTTAAATATGATAACCAATTTAACTCTAGTTTTGATGGGATGATTGCCTCACTGTGTCCTGATGTGATGGATGCCTTAACCCACTTAGGGACAAAGTCTTTTCTTCTGAAATTCAAGGTTAAGAAATTGGTCACAGGAACAGACTCCTAAGAGGGAATAACCTAAGAAGCAACTGAATAGTAACCATTTAGTGTTAACACCAAACTGTATTTTAACGTTACTTTTCCTTGTTTAGGATTCCTATAAATGTTACTTGAAATCTTCTGGGGACGGCATGTTGGAGGGCATGAAGGACAATGCCAGTTGGACATCTTTCAAAGCCAGAAATAACTTAGATGTAGATTCATGTTAAATTCAATAGAATTGTTTCTGGCAGATTTAAGCACAAAAAATGCAAGCATATTATTCATTTTAATATTTTTTTCCTTAAGACAATGCTTCTAACTATTTTTAAAAGTACAAATTATGGTTTCTACCTCAAGGAGCATGAGGCAAATACATCTGAAAACAACAGAATACAAGTAAATCGTCAATTCTGATTCTGACAATGTTGGGAGAAAAGAATTAATTTCTTTTCAGTTTTAATATATTTTCTTTAACATATTTTGAAAGGAATGTTGATTCCTTTCAGTAGAATATAAATTTCTTAAAGGCAGGGACTGTTTAATATACTGTCTCCATCATCTAACATAGTGCTCAATGCTTATTGAGTGAATGGATGGATAGATGGAGATGGATGGATGATCTAGAGGAATTAGGAAAAGATTCACAGAGAATCTAGTCTTGTATTGAGCCTTCAGAAGTAAATAGTATTTTCATGGAGAGAAGGAGAAAAGGTGGCAAATGAGTGAAAATATGGAGGAAAGTACCAGCGTAAGTCTATGAAACGAGCAACCGTATTTTAGAAGACAAAATGGCAAGATTTGGTAGAGAGAATATTTTGTGTTTCAACTCTTTTGTTTGAATAAGGGATCCTAGAGGAATTACAAATTATCATGTTCCATTTGGAAGTTACTCTCCACATTTCATGCATTTCCTATTTCTCTGTGTCTGTTCTTGCCAATTATCAATCTAGGCTAATGGAGGAGAGTTAACACAGAGTGTCAGAGAATTTTATAGAATTATCATGTCAACACTCTCCCTGTCAGCACAGTTAAGGGAAGAAGACAAGAAAATGATATTGTCATTTAATAACGCATTTTAGATCTTAATCTCTTATCAGTCATCATTACTCTGTATTAATTACTTTGTATTGGCAATTTCTAACTGTCAGTTACTCCATACAGAATCTTGCTGTGACTGCAGCTGGACAGGTTTTTAGCTAAAATATTGTCATCTTTCCTTAGAAAATGATCTGAATCAAATTTTATTTGACTCCTTCACTAGTGGGCACCCAAAAGGTATAAACTGAAACCATCTTTCCCATAAATCATTCCATGGTCTTGTCGACTATTTGAGGTTCCCACCCACAGAATCCTAATCAGTCTTTAATTTTTCTATGATGAGAAAAATGTTTTTAATAAAATTATATCTATATTTTAGTAGGATTGTTATCTCATGTACCTCATACTCTCTAGAAGGAATTTACTATTTGAGAATATCATTTTCCAGCACTGAACTCCCTAAAAAAGTGCTTCTTTGTCCTGACCACTACCTTTCATCTGCCACAACTAGGTATCTCTTCCATTTTTCTATCCTTTTCTCAAGAAAAAGATGTCAAATTAGGCTAACCACTTCTAGAAAAGTTTGCTAATCCACACCCTAAAAAAAACAATAAAAACATTTTAAAATAATAGGGGGAAATCAGGAAAGACATCATGGAGAAAGTAGAGCCTGATCTGAGCTTCAAAAGTAGACAATAATAGCTGACATTTCTCTAAAGCTATAAAGCTTATAAAATGCTTTATATAGCATTATCTCATTTGATTTAATAAGCAATCCAAGAGAGAGTATGAAGTGGGGGTGAGAGAGTGACTTCTGGAAATTCACAAAAGAGATAGAACATTGAATATAGGAAACACCTAGTCCATTTAAGCTAGAATGTAGAATTATTAGAGAGAGCAGTATGAAATGAATTTCTTGGAGACATAGTAGAGACCCTCAAATGTTAGATTGAGGAATTTGCTTTTAAAGCCATAGCAGGAGGGAGCACTTGACTGTTTTTTAGCCAAACAACAATATAGGCCTGAAAAATAAAGAAATTCACCAATTTGAGCACATGAGTATTAGAAACTCTTTCCAAAAGTCTAGAATATGAATGTCATTTACAAGGGAAAACAACCAAAATAATTATCAGAGTACAATTTATGTTCATTGTAAGAATAATCATGAAATTTTTAAAAGTGACTAGGAAAGAGATGAAAAGGAATACCTGGAAACCAAACGTAAATAGAATCACTGTGTAAAGCTACTTGGAGACTTTAAAGATGTTGCCCCATTGGAACAAATCACTATCTGGTAACAAGATCAATACGTTCTTTAGTTGGTAAGCAGAGTTGTAACAAGGAATCATTATCTCTAGAATAACTTTATTCATGGGAAAATAGGGAGAAAAAGTAAGAGGCATGATGACAACAGTGACAAAAGGGACCGATTGTCTAAGCATGAGCAGTCATCCCAAGAAGTCAGCAGCCCATGCATGAGAGAATCAAGGTCATTCTCACCCACCTCTCCATGGGCAACCATAGGAGGAAAAGGATGAACCTTGGGATAGAGATACCACAGTGATAGAACTCTGGGATATCCTGGAATGGTCAGGACAAAGTGTGTCAAGATATTGTGAACTGTGAGACAAGACACAGGTATAATGGTTCACAATAGGGACTAAGAGTATCCTTCCTGTCTATAAATGCCTTGGGACAAAGGCTCAATCTTCTCTTAATAGTTATAGCCCTGGGGAAGCAGTCTTGAAGAATCTTAGACCTTGATATCACCCATTGTGATGAAGTGATTAATATAAGTGAGTCTGAATGCATAGATACATTGATAAGACATTATTCCAGAGATGAGATTTCCTCCCTACTTCCCTCTTCCCCTTCCCCCCCCCTTTCTTGAAAGTGATAGGTCCACAAGTGTTATATGTTGCATATTTTGAAACTTTATCAATCTATCATTGTGCTGATTTTTTTTTTTACCTCTAAAAGAATCCTATATGTCACACAAGAAAGGGAAAGATATTTGGAATAACTATAGCTATTTAAAAAACAGAAAATACCAATAAAAAACTTTTTAAAAAAGAGTAAATTTTCTATATCTTCCTCAATTGTGTCAAAAAATGATGAGTAAGCAACAGGAAGCTCCCCTGCTTCCAAAATCGAGGGCAGCACTGCCCAGTGTCTGGTAATTTTTTATGAAAACATATGGTCAGAGGACTGGGAGAACTCCACTGACAGATTTCCTGAATTACAGAGCATCCAGTGAAACCAGGGCACATGCAAAGCTGCTGAATTCAAGAAGGTGTCATTAAAAAATGATTCATCTACCTTTGCTTTAATGAGGGCTTGTACCTGCAGGCTTCCAATTACAGGATCAATATGTAGAGTGCAGATCCAAACTTGAAACCACTGGGGGAGAGAAAGGCAGAACAGGAGGGGGCAACTTTCACTATTGCAAGAATCTTCTGATTGCACCTGCTTGCATATGCCTTCAGGAACCGGAAAGTCATTATTACATTTTCTCCTTTACTTCAACTTGCCCATCCAAGCACAGTGAGCAAGCAGGCCTGAACAGCCATATGGAGCAGTCTCCTCCAAGCACATAGGCCATTCCTAATGAGTCTTCACCATCTGACAGGTGAAGCCTCAGATCCCATCAAGAGAGGCAGAGATAATCCCTCCAGCTCTACTGAATGCATTTCACCAGTGAGCTTTGCTCTTTCCTGCCCACTACAGATTCTTGCACTCCAACTCCACCTGGACTCCAATCCTTTTATTCATCTCTTATTTCTCTAGAAAACTCCCCACAGCAGCTGTTAGAGACCTTCCCCTCTTTCTTCTTTGAGCTCACAATCCCACCTGCAGAGCCCCAACCTTACTCCCAATCAATAACTTACCCTCCTCCTGTACTGAAAAGATTCAGGCCATCCTGAGGTACACACTTGCCTTTTCCCAGGTTCCCATCTCAAATGAATCTGTTTTCTGCCTCAGTGAGAAAAAGTATCCTTAATGCCCCTTTAAAGTTAACCCTTCTATGGTAATTGAGGTATTTTCTCCTTCATCCTCCAGTATTTCATTTTCATATTTATTCCCTATTCATTTCAGACTCTAATCTTCCTCAGCACTATTTTTTTAAATAAAATTCAGTTTTTTCTATAAACAAGCATTTACTATTTTCTCCCATCTTTTCTTCCATTTATTGAAAATACAAAAACAAAAACAAAAAAAACTTGTAATAAATATATACAAACAAAATTAATTTCCACATAGACCTTGTCCAAAACTAAATGTTTCATTTTGCATCTTGAATCCATCCCCTCTTTGTCAGGAAATGGGTAACTCACTTCGTTGTTCCTCTGGAATTATGTTAAAATGTCATTTCCTTAGCCTGAATTCTTAAGCCTTTCAAAATTGCTCCCTGTCACCCCCATTATTGTTATTCTATATGTTTTCCTCCTAGTTCTTCTTCTCTCACTTTTCATCAGCTTATACAAGTTTTCCCAGGCATCTCATTTTTTCTAACACAATATCATTCCATTATATTATATATGACAATTTGTTCAGCTATTTTTTCAATTAATAGTACCCCCATAGTTTTCAGCTTTACCAAAGACTCAACTCAGTTTTCCCTCATCTTAACAACAAGAACAACAAAAACAAAACTTTCATTTAACATATTCTGTACTCTTCTTTAACTTCTTTTTAATTTCTCTTTTTTCCTTTCATGATTAAATATCATGAAAGAATTGTCTACACTGGCAGAGTCAAGATGATAGAAAGACATGCCTCATTCTAAGCTTCTCTACTTCCCTCATTACTAATTACCAAATTCACCCTCAGAAATAGTGCCTGACTGGTAAAATCTATGAATATTGGGAGTAAAACAAATTACCAACTAAGATAATCTGGAAGATCACCAGAAAAGGTTTGTTGTGATTGGCCAGAGAAGGCCAGTGCAGGTAGAGAGGCAGATGATGGAGGCTAGCTCATGCTGAGCAGATTGGGGACCAAGGGTGGTCTCTGCAGGTGGAGAATTTGCAGGGAAGACTCTACCACAGGTTGCTGCTCTGCTTTGGTTGCAAAGCAGTAGATCAGCAGAGAAGTTACACAAATGCCAAAGGTAAAGTGTACCATAAAACACCAGAGTTTAACAGGACCTGGCCACACCCACGCAGCACCGGAAGTGACTCAGCATGGACCACAGCACAGCTGTGCAGCCACATTCTGAAGCCTCGGGCTTTTGCCCAGGGTAGCCACACTTCTGCATAGCAAGGGAGCTCTTCCTGGGGCAGCCACAATTCTACATAGCAGGGCGGGGAGGAGAGGGAGAGACGCGCTTTGCCTGGAGCAGCCACAATTCTGCAGGGTAGGTGGGAGGGCTCTGCTTGGGTAAGTGGAATTTCCGCAGCAGGGCCATACATCACAGGGCAGTGACACTTCCACTGTGGAGAACTTTCACAGCTCAGCCACTCTTTGCAGCCCATTTGCAGGACAGGTATGGTCCATCTACCTATTTTTGTTCTGTAGAGGAAGCTAGTAACCTCCTTGCTCTAGAGGCAGACCCAAAGGGCTTTAAAAAAAAATGAATTTAAAAAAAGCCAACCAAGTTCTAACTCTAGATAGCTTCTATATAGAAAGAGAGCAGATTTCCAACCCTGAGGAGACTAATAGCAGATAGATTCCAGACAAAACCCCAAAGGGGATGTAATGATCCCCATCACACAAAGCTCTCCTTGAAGAAATTATAAAAGATCTTAAAAGAGAGCTAGAAGAAAAATGGGGGAAAGAGAGTATGGAAAAGGCATATAACTCACTAAAAGAAAAATTTGATAAAGTAAAAAAAAAAAAAAAAAACTTCCTGAAATGTGAATTGGAAAAGGTAAAGAACTCCCAGGAAAGTAGGATTTGTGTATTGGAAAAAGAAAACTCAGTAAAAAAAAAAAATGGAAAAAAATTCCATAGAGCAAAACAATTCCTTTAAAACTCAATTGAACATACACAAAAAGAAGTTAAAAAAAAAGCTAATGAAGAAAATAACTCATTAAAAATAGAACTGAAGAAATAGAAATGAATGATTCACTGAGACATCAAGAATCAATCAAGCAAAACCAAAAAAAAAAAAAAAAAAAAGAAAGAAAAAAGAAAAAATAGAAAAAATGTTAAATATCTACCTGGAAAAACAACAGACCTGGAAAATAGATCTAGGAGAGATAATCTGAGGATTATTGGACTTCCTGAAAATTGTGATGAAAAAAAGAGCCTAGGCACTATTTTACAGGAAATCATCTGAGAGAACTTGCCCAGATGTAATAGAATCAGAAGGTAAAATAGGAATTGAAAGAATTCTTTGAATAGCTTCTGAAAAAGACCCTTAAATAAAAATTCCAAGGAATATTGTGGCTAAATTTCAGAACTACCAGACTAAGGAAAAATATTACAAGTAATCAGAAAAAAAAAAAAAAAATTCAAATACAGAGGAGCCACAATAAGGATCTAGCAGCTTCCTCATTAAAGGATCGAAGGGCCTGGAATCTGACATTCTGAAAGGCATAAAAGAACTTGAAATGCAGTTAAGAATAAACTACCCAGCTAAGCTGAGCATTTTCTTTCAGGGAAGAAGATGGATATTTAAGGAAACAGGTGAATTCCACTTGTTTCTAATGAAAAAAATAGAACTAAACAAAAAATTTGACCTCCAACTATAGGACTGAAGAGAAGCAGAAAAAGGTGAAAAGAACTCTTGAGAATTATATTTCTTTTATGAAAATACATGAAGAGTGTATGTATAATTTGATTTTACTGATATAATATTAAAAAGGGAAGTAGAAATGAAAAGGGGATAGTGGCTGAAAAAAATGAAAAGGGGAGATAATAAGAGGGAAATTACATCCCACAAAGAGGCAAAGGAAACCTATCATATCTGAGGGAATTTAGGATGGGGGAGGAACATTATGTGAATCTTACACTCATCAGATTTGGTCAAAGATAAAATAATTTACATATTTGGTTTACAGAGAAACTTCTCTGACCTCATTAAAAAGTGGGGGAGGAAAAGGGAAAAGGAAAAGAGTAATAAGAGAAAGGTATAAGAAATGGGAAGAGATTTAAAGGGAGTAAAAGGGATTCTAAAGAGGGAGAGTTGTGTGAGGCAAGTGATGCCCATAAGTTTAATACTGGGGAGGAGGTAAGGGGGGCAAGAAAAAGAAGAGCATAATCTGGGGATAATAAGATGGCAGGAAATACAGAATTAGTAATTTTAACCATAAATGTGAATGGGATGAACTCTCCCATAAAACGGAGATGGATAACAGACTGGATCAAAAGCCAGAACCCTATAATATTTTGTTTACAGGAAACACATTTAAAACAGGGTGATACATACAGAGTAAAGGTAAAAGGTTGCAGTAAAATCTATTATGCTTCAGGTGAAATCAAAAAAGCAGAGATAGACATCCTTATCTCATATCAAGCAAAAGGAAAAATTGATCTAATTATTATTTTTCCTTTTTTTCTTTCTTTATTTTTAAAATTTATTTTATAATAACTTTTTATTGACAGAACCCATGCCAGGGTAATTTTTTACATTATCCCTTGCACTCACGTCTGTTCCGATTTTTCCCCTTCCTCCCTCCACCCCATCCCCTAGATGGCAAGCAGTCCTATATATGTTAAATATGTGGCAGTATATCCTAGATACAATATATGTATGCAGAACCGAACAGTTCTCTTATTGCACAGGGAAAATTGGGTTCAGTAGGTAAACATAACCCGGGAAGAAAAACAAAGATGCAAATAGTTTACATTCATTTCCCAGTGTTCTTTCTTTGGGTGTAGCTGCTTCTGTTCATCATTGATCAAAAATTTATCTAATTAAAAGAGATAAGGAAGAAAACTATATCTTGCTAAAAGGTAGCACAGACAATGAAGCAATATCAATATCAAACATATATGCACCAAGTGTTATAGCATCTAACTTCCTAAAGGAGAAGTTAAGAGAGTTGCAAGAAGAAATATACAACAAAACTGCAATAGTGGGAGATCTCAACCTTGCACTCTCAGAATTAGATAAATCAAACCACAAAACAAATAAGAAAAAAGTTAAAGATGTAAATAGAGTATTAGAAAAGTTAGGTATGATAGATCTTTGGAGAAAACTGAATGGAGACAGAAAGTAGTACACTTTCTTCTCAGCAGTTCATGGAACCTATACAAAAATTGACCATATATTAGGACATAAAGACCTCAAATTAAATGCAGAAAGGCAGAAATAGTAAATGCATTCTTTTTAGATCATGATGCAATTAAAAACTACATTCAACAAAAAGCTAGGGATAAATAAACCAAAAAGTAATTGGAAACTAAATAATCTCATACTAAAAAATGATTGGATAAAACAGCCAATCATAGACACAATTAATAATTTCACCCAAGAGAATGACAACAATGAGACAACATACCAAAATTTGTGGGATGCAGCCAAAGCAGTAATAAGGGGAAATTTTATATCTCTGGAGGATTACTTGAATAAAATAGAGAAAGAGAAGATCAATGAATTAGACTTGCAACTTTAAAAGCTAGAAAAATCAAATTAAAATCCTCCAATCCAATACTAAATTTGAAAATCTAAAATTAAAAGGAGAAATTGATAAAATTGAAAGTAAAAAACCATTGAATTAATAAATAAAACTAAGAGTTGGTTTTATGAAAAAAAACATAATAAAATAGATAAACCTTTGATAAATCTGATAAGAAAAAGCAAGGAGGAAAATAAATTGTTAGTCTTAAAAATGAAAAGGGAGAACTTTCCACCAATGAAGAGGAAATTAGAGCAATAATTAGGAGTTACTTTGCTCAACTTTATGCCAATAAATTTGATAACCTAAGTGAAATGGATGACTACCTTCAAAAATATAGGCTTCCCAGATTAACAGAGGAGGAAGTAAATTGCTTAAATAGTCCCATTTTAGAAAAAGAAATAGAACAAGCTATTAAACAACTCCCTAAGAAAAAAACCCAGGACCAGATAGATTTACATGTGAATTCTATCAAACATTTAAAGAACAATTAACTCCAATGTTACATAAAGTATTGAAAAAATAGAGAATTCAGGACTCCTATCAAATTCCTTTTATGACACAGACATGGTACTGATACCTAAACCAGATAGATTGAAAACAGAGAAAGAAAATTATAGCTCAATCTTCCTAATGAATATAAATGCTAAAATCTTAAATAAAACATTAGCAAAAAGATTACAGAAAATCATCCCCAGGATAATATACCATGACCAAGTAGGATTTATACCAGGAATTCAGGGCTGGTTCAATATTAGGAAAACTACCGGTATTAGCATAATTGACTATATCAATAACCAAATTAACAAAAACCATATGATCATCTCAATAGATGCAGAAAAAGCATTTGATAAAATCCAATACCCATTCCATTAAAAACACTTGAGAGTATAGGAATAAATGGACTTTTCCTTAAAATAGTCAGTAGCATCTATTCAAAACCATCAGTAAGCATCATATGTAATGGGGATAAACTGGAACCATTCCCAATAAGATCAGGAATGAAACAAGGTTGCCCACTATGACCATTACTATTCAATATTGTATTAGAAATGATAACTTCAGCAATAAGAGTTGAGAAAGAGATTAAAGGAATTAGAGTAGATAATGAGGAAACCAAATTATCACTCTTTGCAGATGATATGATGGTATACTTAGAGAACCCCAGAGATTCTACTAAAAAGCTATTAGAAATAATTCATAACTTTAGCAAAGTTGCAGATTACAAAATAAACCCACATAAATCATCAGCATTCTTATATATCACTAACAAAATTCAACAATTAGAGTTACAAAGAGAAATTCCATTTAAAGTAACTGCAGATAGTATAAAATATTTGGGAATCTATCTGCCAAGGGAAAGTCAGGAACTATATAGCAAAACTACAAAACACTTTCCACACAAATGTAGTTAGATCTAACAAATTTGAAAAATATTAAGTGCTCTTGGATAGGTCAAGCAAATATAATAAAGATGACAATACTACTTAAACTAATCTATTTATTTAGTGCTATACCAATCGGACTCCTAAAAAACTATTTTAATGACCTTAAAAAAATAACAAAATTCATCTGGAAGAGCAAAAGGTGAAGGCTTTCAAGTGAACTAATGAAAAAAAAAAATCAAATGAAGGTGGCCTAGCTATAGCAGATCTAAAAATGTATTATAAAGCAGAAGTCACCATAACTATTTGGTATTGGCTAAAAAATAGACTAGTTAATCAGTGGAATAGGTTAGGTTCACAGGACAAAATAGTCAATAACCTTAATAATCTAGTGTTTGACAAACAGAACAAAAACTACTGGGAAAATTTAGAAATTAGTATGGCAGAAATTAGGCATTGACCCACACTTAAAACCATACACCAAGATAAGGTCAAAATGAGTTCATGATCTAGACATAAAGAATGAGATTATAAATAAATTAGAAGAACATAGGATAGTTTACCTCTCAGACCTGTGGAGGAGGAAGGAATTTGTGACCAAAGAAGAACTAGAGATCATTATTGATCACAAAATAGAAAATTTTGATTATATCAAATTTAAAAGCTTTTGTACAAATAAAACTAATGCAGACAAGATTAGAAGGGAAACAATAAACTGGGAAAACATTTTTAAAGTCAAAAGGTTCTGATAAAGGCCTCATTTACAAAATATATAGAGAATTGACTCTAATTTATAAGAAATCAAGCCATTCTCCAATTGATAAATGGTCAAAGGATATGAACAGACAATTTTCAGAAGAAGAAATTGAAACTATTTCTAGCCATATGAAAAGATGCTCCAAGTCATTATTAATCAGAAAAATGCCAATTAAGACTTTACCATTACACACTTCTCAGATTGGCTAGCATGACAGGAAAAGATAATGCTGAATGTTGGAGGTGATGTGGGAAAACTAGGACACTGATACATTGTTGGTGGAATTGTGAACACATCCAGTCATTCTGGAGAGCAATTTGGAATTATGCTCAAAAAGTTATCAAACTGTGCATACCCTTTGTTCCAGCAGTGTTACTACTGGGCTTATATCCCAAAGAGATCTTAAAGAAGGTAAAGGGATATGTATGTGCCAAAATGTTTGTGGCAGCCCTGTTTGTAGTGGCTAAAAACTGGAAATTGAATGGATATCCATCAGTTGGAGAATGGCTGAATAAATTGTGGTATATGAATGTTATGGAATATTATTGTTCTGTAAGAAATGACCAGCAGGATGATTTCAGAAAGGCCTGGGGAGACTTACATGAACTGATGCTGAGTGAAATGAGCAGGACCAGGAAATCATTATATACTTAAACAACATACTAGATGATGATCACTTCTGATAGTTATGGCTGTCTTCAACAATAAGATAATCCAAATCAGTTCCATTTGTTCAGTAATGAATAGAACAAATCCAGCTACACCCAGCAAAAGAACTCTGGGAAATGAGTATGAACCACTACATAGCATTTCTAATCCCTCTGTTTTTGTCTGCTTGCATTTTTGATTCCCTTCTCAGGTTAATTTTACAGTATTTCAAAGACTGATTCTTCTTGTGCAGCAAAATAACTGTATAGATATGTATACATATATTGTATTTAATATGTACTTTAATATATTTAACATGTATTGGTCTACCTGCCATCTGGGGGAGAGGGGGAGGGAAGGAGGAGAAAAGTTGGAACAGAAGGTTTTGCAAGGGTCAATGCTGAAAAATTATCCATGCATATATCTTGTAAATAAAAAGCTATAATGAAAAAGAAATGTCTACGTCTACCATTTTCATTTCTTTTACATCAGTAGTCCTCTTCTAACTTCTTATGATCCTACTTAAAGCTCCACCATTCTATTCAAACTACAATCATGTCATATAATTAGAATTGAAAAGGATCATATGGTGACTAAATGACTAATCCAAGATCATACACTAAATGAATATCTGAGCAGAATTTGAATCCAAGAATCCCTGACATTAAGTCCAGCATCCTACCTACAATGCCATTTAACTCAATTATTTGTTGCCAGATTATTCAGGATTTTCTCTGTCCTCACTCTCCTGGATTTTTCCAGGGCATTGACATAATTGACCATCCCTTCCTAGAAATTGTCTCCTTCCCTACCTTCCATGACACTACAATATTAGCTTCTCCTTCTACTTAATTTTATTCTACTTCCTCCTCCCAACCCTTATGACTATTCCCTATGACTCATTCCTTGATCTAATGCTCTTTGCTCTCTTTGTTATCTTCCACCCACATTCATTTTTGGGATTGATACTACCCTATGATATAGAGAACTTTCAAATCTACATTTTCAGTATTACATCTTCTATTTTCAAGCTGTCATACTTATATATCACATCCAATTCAAATTCATTCTATTCAAAATGAAGCTTCTACCCCAAAACTGGCTCTTTCCCTAATACTACTAATGATGATAATATCATCACTCATACACTCAGACTTGAAACACCTTTGAGTCACCCTTGACTCATCTTTCTCCCTTACCTCTAGTCTTTCTTCATTTTCTGTTCCCAATGCTATTATTTTCATATATACTCTTATCACCTCGTGCCCAAATAACTTCAACAACTTTCTAGATAGTCTCTCTTGATGTGTCTTCTTCTGATAAATTCTGCACTCAACTTCCAGATTAATCTTCTATAACATCAATTTCATCAGATTATACTCATGATGTCCTTTGGCCTCAGGGATATCTTCATGCCTTAAGTAGCATTATGACTCCTCAATTATGAAAAATAACAGAATCTAATTAAAGGAATTATAATAGAGATTAATGTGGAGTCTTGCATTTGGTTTCAAAAAATTCAGCTCCTTAACAAAACAAATAACAATAATAATAACAAAAAGACCAACTCTTACGACCACTGAGCAGTTCACATGTGATGCATTAGGCTTTTAATGAATTACAAGCTCAATGAGTCACTAATGATATGATAGTTCAAAATAATCAATAGCTACCTCAATTCAACAAGTATCTATTAAATAAATAATAAATTAATTAAAAATCTAATTAAATATATCTGCTTGGCACTGGGCTAGGCATAGGGATGCAACAATAAAACAAAATCAGATCCTTCATTCAAGGAACTTTCATTCTATTAGAGAGCTAATATATGCCAACATAGGCACAAGTAAGGAAATATACAAAAGTGCAAAAAAGTACTTTTTATGAAGTGGGAGTGAGAGCCCAAATGACTGGGGATATTAGGAAAGATCTTGTGAAGAAGGTAGGACTTGGGTTGATCCTTGAAAGAACCAAATTATTCCAAGGACAAAGGTGAGGAGAAAAAGGATCACAGGCAGGGAAGAAAGCCTGTCCAAAGGCATGCAGGTAGTCAGTAGAATTCCAAGTATGAGGAATTTTAATTAGTTCAGTTTGTCTGGAGAAAGGGGAAATGAGGATAACTTATTATCAGTCTGGAAAAATAAGGTTGAGAACAGATTGTGAATAATTTTAAATGCCCAACTAAAGCAATTTGTATTTTTACCTTGGAATCATAAGGGAGTCACTGATATTTCTTGGTCAAGGGAAGGGACCTGGTCAGACCTATGTGTTAAGGATATCAACTTTGCACTTATGTGGGGTTTGGAATGGAGAATAAAGAAACTGAGAATAGAACAAATGGGAAACTATTGTGTTCTTCAAGAAAAGAGTAATAATGGCACAAACCAGGGTGTTGGCTGTGAGTAGAGAAAAAAAATAGGTGGCAGAGATATTATGGAGATAAAATCTATAAGACTGGAAACTAAGTTTACATATAGGGTAAGAGGGAGTGAAAAATAACTCCAAGGTTACAAATCTAGGTAACTAGAGGTTAGTGATAATCTAGATACAAAAGGAGAAGTTAGAAGGAAAGGTAGAATTCAGGGATTGAAGGGAAATCGAGGTTATTTAATCAAACTCCCTAATTTTACAGATAAGGAAATTGAGGCCTCAAAAGATGAAATGACTTATGGTAAATGTCAGAAGAGAGATGGAAAAATAGAGGGTTACGGTTAGATAAATGTACTTTTAGATCATATTAATAGAAGTATAACATCCAAAATAAGGGAAATATTACTTTTGCTATTCTCTGTCTAAACCACAATAGGAAAACTGTGTCTTATTTCTGGGCATGTTTTAGGAAGAATATTATCAATTAGAATAGATAGAGGAAGGAAGATATCATGGCCCTGGGAGCAGAAACCATAGTATTTGAATCAGTTGAGAGATAGGGTAAGAAAATTTACAAGTAAAAATATCCCATTTTTAATTATCTGAGAGGCTAAGATGGGGAAGAGGGAACATAATTGTTCTGATTGGCCCTGGAGGGCAAAATCAGGACCAATAAGTAAAAATTACAAAATGCTTAGATCTTTAGCTCAGTGTGTCTGTCAGATCTATGGTCCTGCCTCACACAGGGGCCCCTTGAAAGCTAACCCCAATTCAAAGTATTTTGTGTTTCAAGAACATGGATTATGCATCACTTTCTCCTAAATTTACTTTTAATAAGAAAATACAATATTTCAAAGCAGAAGACTAATCAAAGAGTATTACAAACCAAGCGATGAGAAAAGATTCCCCTATCCACTCATGGAATAGGATATCTGATAGGGTACTATGGAAGATACCTAGATAAGATGTATATCACCAGGGAATATGTCTAAATGGCATATACAGGTACTATTCATGAAAACTTACCCATGCAAGGAATCTTTGTGGCTGGGACACACATGGACGGTACCCATATAGGCAAATGTATAGCACATGAATAGCAAGAACACCTGCGATGACATGCTGCTTTTTGCTAGGGGTCATATTTGAATGTCTCCCTGGTTAGAGCCCCATATCAATCCAGGATGCCAACAAAAGCCATTAGAATTTGATCACTTCATTCCTGTACCTGTTTAAGATTCCCAACCCCAGAAAACTTTCTGATTTGGTATTAGAAAATTCATTTATACTCCTATTAATTCCTTGATAATATATTTGCAACCCAAAAAACTCATTTCATGGATGCACTCAACATAATCTCATACAAGTTTTGTTGAGGCTAGAGTGAGGAGACCCCTCATCATATGATGCTCCTTGATTAGTACAAAAATGAACCTGGGGCAAGAATAAACAACTAGATGAAGCATGCTCTCCTGTCTGTTTCATATTCTTGTCTTTACTATTGCATATCTTCCAGGAATGAATGACTTTTTTTTCCCTCTTTTTTTCTTTCTTTTTTCCCCCAAGGCAATTGGGGTTAAGTGATTGAGTTAAGTCTTAAGTGTTTGAACTCGGGTTCTCCTGACTTCAGGGCTGGTGCTCTAACCACTGCGCCACCTAGCTGCCTCCATAGATGGCTTTAAAAAAATATATTTTTAGGTTCTACATTCTGGCTATCAGAAGCCTCAGGTTTTCTTACATGCATTTTAAAAGGGGAAAGAGGGGACATTAAAGAATGAAGCTTTGATTCCACTGGTACCAAGGACTTCTGGGAAAGCGCAGCATCTTCTCTGAAACTTAGTTTTAGGAGGGCTACCTACAGAATTGAAAAGTTACATACATTCCCCAAGATCACCCTGTCAGTATGTTTTATATGTATGATTTGAGACTAGATCTTCCTAGCTTTAAAGCTAACTCTCTATAAGTCATACCACAATGACTTTAATTTTAAAGAAAATCCTGCTAATTAATCCTACCATAAATGGAAAGACTGCTTTAGAGGTAATGAATTTCCTGTCAATAGATATGATTAGGTACTTATGGGGATATCATAGAAATTTATGGGTAAATTATAGATAACAGAAAATTCATATGTGCTTCAGATTGGGGATGAATTAATATCTCTGAACTCTCACCTAACTCTTAAGGTTGTATATAATTTGATATTAGAACAGAGACTGAAGAATCAGGATTAAAAGGTTAAGGTTATAATTCTATCACTAACTCCTGGGATAGCATCATGGAACTAATTATTAATATGACGTGGACTACTTCAAGAAGTAGTGAGTTTTTCTTTGCTAGAGGTCTTCAAGGAGACTAGATGATCACTTGTTAGGTATGCTACGGAAGGGATTCTTATCCAGGAATGGATTAGATAGAATGATGAGATTCCTTCCATATTTGAGATTCTGTGACTAGGATGATGCTTAAGGGTTAGGTGCTGGGGATACAGAAGCAAAAATCAAACTCTTCTTCCTGGGCTTAGAAAACTTCCACTATATTAAGGAAAATAACATGTACAATGAGATCATGTCCCTGCCTTACTATGATCTTCTGGCAAATCTTCTTCATTACGAATAATCTCAATACTAGCACTAGCACATCATCTAAATTTAGAGATTCATATCTACCTTTTATGAGGCCATCTCTACTAAGCTCCAGTGGTTCATCCTAAAATCTCTCTGCATTATTGGAATTCAAACACTGGAAGTCCCTTCCATCCTAGGGCCTCTTCCTTTCATTGAATGACTCTTTCCAGAATCTCTATTTAAGGAGGGCTCCCAAGTCTGTCTAGTTTTCTTTCTCTGCAGTCTACAACTCCTGAATTCCCCTACTGAGCTTCCTCAGACTTTCAGCTTTCTTTTATGTACTGGCTAGATTTTTCTTAAGGACCATGGTTGAAACTCAAACTACTCTGGCTCTTACTGATTGGTTCACAATAGGTTCCAGGCCAAACCCCAACTGGTCACTGTTTGAGCCCTGATTGAATCGGAGTGAATATAAATAGCAATTAATTCTGTTTTGGTCAAAAATCCTGAGGATTTTCCCCTACCTGATTCAATTTTTATTTTTGACTAGGTAAAAGAGGTGATTCTTCATGGAATTTCTTATCCAGCTTTAATTAACTAAATAAGCATTGCCTCAGTCAGACTGAGACGTGTTAAAGTCATTAGCTTAAAAAGGCCAAGGCCTTTCACTGCATCCTGTACCACCTCCAGTCTTCCTGATCTATATCTTACCATTGGACCTAAATAGTATTGAAGAAAAAAGTGAGGGTGGTGATTTTGCATAGTCCTCCCTCATTTAAATCCAACTCACTTATGTGTCATGTCATTATCTCCCTGATGTAATGGTCCTCTTCAAGAGCATAAGACAAATAACAAGCTCTTTTTCAAGTAGAATGGAAGCTTCTTAAGAGTAAAGACTTCTTTCTAGTTGTATTTGGATTTCTGCTGCCTAGCACAATTCTAGACACTTCTAAGTACTTAATAAATGCATATTGATTGTTGAGCAACTTAAAACACAATAGAGAATAGACTTCCACAAGGATTTCCTCCTCTCCCTACCACCAGATAGAAGTTGCTCAGCAGAATTCAAAGAATTCTAAACCCAATTTACTGGTCTTTTCCCAAAGTGCAGACAATGTTAGATCCCTACAGATAGCAAGAAGAATAGGGTGTTAGAGTGGAAAGATTATTGGAATAAAAATTTGAAAATCTGGTTTCTAGTCCTAGTTCTATCACTGAAATTCTCATAGAGCTGTGTTCAGTTTATGAGTTTCATCTAGAAGAACTAAAGGGAGAAAGCATTTTAGAGTAGAAATCCTACCTTTGATGCTTCCTATCTATGTGACATTGGGTAAGTCACTTAACCTCCCCTAGACCTTAATTTTCTCATTTATAAAAACAAATAGGTTGGACTAAAAGACTTCTGAAATTCCCTCTGAATCTATGATCTTGTGAACTGCTGTTAGTAACCCCAGTGATTCAATGACTGGCTATTTATTGAGTCTCTGGGACCAGTGACTTCTAGCAGGAATAGTTCTTTCATACCTGCATAATTGATTATGCAAGTTCACCATGGAAACTTGAAAGATCTTTAGGTCTCAGTTCTCTACTTTGTGAATTGAGAAGATCATACTGGATGATCATTGAGGTGTCTTATAGCTCTAAAATTCTGTCGTGTTCCTGGGTGTTGTTGGAAAAAGGGGATGGAGGTGTAGTTTGAGAGCTGGGTGTTGAGGGGGAAAGTTTTCTGTGTGTTTTCTCAGGTCAGAGGAATACTCTCAGTTTGAATACTTGGGTTCCAAGCTCTCAACACAATGCACTTTGAGAATTATATCCCATCCAATTAACAACTTAATCCCTCATTGATAAGACATATGGGTACTGAATCCAAGATGTCCTTTGACTGTAAACAAAGGATTTACCCATTATTCCATAGTTTCAATCAGGTCAGTATCAAGGCTCTTGAATTCTGTGTTTGGAGAAAGGAAGAGTGAAAGTAGCTGAACAACTCTGTGGAGATTCTGGAAATATTGTAGAGAATGATTAAAAACAGCATATCTTGTTTTAATAGACTACAGGAAGGAGAGAAGAGTCAGAAAAACATTCTGAAAGAACTCTGAATATTTGCACATAATGAGCAAGTTGTTATTAATATAGGTTGTAAATTAAAGGGAAACTTGAAGACAGACACTTTTAATATTTTATTGAGAATCAAATTTATCTCAGGCCCAGTCACAGCCAGTTTTCCACCTGCTAACTTCTCTTTAGGTGACAAGCATGTGTTGGTACTTGAATGAAGGAAATAAAAGTATTCAAATAATGGTAGAGTCAATAGGAAAATGAATCAGCAGGGGTAAGAGAGAGGGAGTCAGTCCAATTTGACTTGCTGTTACAAATTCAGCTTATTCCCTGTATCTGGGAGCTGCTTGATGTTGGGCTCCTGGTGACCTGGAAAGAAAGCATAAATATCAAGTATGAAAGGATCATTCCTGCTAGAAGTCACTGGCCCCAGAGCCTCAAGGAATAGCCAGTCACTAATTCACTGGGGTTACTTACGGTTCATAGAATCATAGACTTAGAGTTAGAAAAGATTAAAGAAGTTATCTGGTATAACCCCCTCATTTTTATAGATGAGAAAACTGAGACTCAAGGGAGATTGAGTGACTTGCTCAATATCATAAAGATAGAAAGCCATCAGAGGCAGAATTTGAACTTGGGTCAACCTAATTTCTGTTCTAAAATGCTCCCTCCCAAAGGAACCCACATGTGCAAAAATGTTTGTGGCAGCCCTTTTCGTAGTGGGTAAAAACTGGAAATTGAGTGGATGCCCATCAACTGGAGAATGGCTAAATAATGTTATATGAATATTATGAAATATTATTGTTCTATAAGAAACAACCAGCAGGATGATTTCAGAGAGGTGTGGAGAGACTTACAGGAACTGATGCTGAGTGAAATGAGCAGAACCAGGAGATCATTATACATGGCAACAACAAAACTATACAATGATCAGTTCTGAAGGACTTGGCTCTCTTCAACAATGAGATGATTCAAACCAGTTCCAATTGTTCAGTGATGAAGAGAGCCATCTACACCCAGAGAGAGAACCATGGGAACAGAGGGTGGAACATTGCATAACATTCTCACTCTCTCTGTTATTTGCTTGCTTTGTTTTCTTTCTTGGTTTTTCTTTTTCTTCTGATCTGATTTTTCTTGTGCAACAATATAACTGTATAAATATGTGTACATATATTGGATCTAACATGTATTTCAACATACTTAATATGTATTGGACTACTTGCCAGCTAGAGGAGGGGCTGGAGGGAAGGAGGGGAAAATTTGGAACAGAAGATTATGCAAGGGTCAATGTTGGAAAAATTACTAATGCATATGCTTTGTAAATAAAAAGCTTTAATAAAAAGAAAAAGAATGTAGAACTTTAGCTGAGTTTTAAAATAAATTGGATATTCTAAGATATGGAGGTAAGGAGAATATATATTTCATACAAAATAGGTGGGGACAGATTGTACCAAGATACAGAGATAGGAGACAAAATGTTATCTGGACCATAGAGTGCATAAACAAAAGCAATGTACTTATTTAATCCTGGCCAGGATGTTATATTACCATATGGTATGCTGGGCTCTATTTCAGGAAGATCTGGATTAAAATATGTTGTCTTCCATTTAAAAATAATAGCAAAAAATTAAAATAAAGTTCTCCCTCCCCTATGTAATATTCCTCTAGCTTTTTAAATGAGACCTTGGGTAAGTGAAAATTTCAATTCTAATTCAATGTCAGTTTTCTAAGGACAAGAATCAGCATATTTTAACTCATTGTGTATCACTTCTTGCCTTGCACCAGTCAGCATCAACCCTGGACAATACTATGAAATTGTTAAAGCTGTCTTTGGTACCTTTTCATCTTTTCTACCTGCAAACATGAAAAAAAAAAAGTTTAAGGGCTCGAAGAGAATCCAAGAGGGCAAAAATAAGCAACTTAGAAAATAAGGATAGTTGAAGAAAGGTAGCTGCTCAGGGAAAAAAAAAAGATGAGGGGATTTTAGAAAAATTCCTTGACCATAATCCAGAATCATTAAATCATGATTTTTTTTTTATGATTTAACTTTTCACAAAGAAGATAGAAGCGACTAAGCTCAGAAAGGGTTTTGTCTTTTTGATCTAGCCCCCTAATTGATCTCCTTATATCCTATTTCTGCCTTGCCTAATCCATCTTCTTCATAGTTACTAAATTGATATTAATGAAATACAGGTCTTATAGTTTCCCCTCCTCTGCTCAAGAAACTTCAGTAGTTCCCTTTTGCTTCTAGAATAAAATACAAATTCTTCCATAATATGACTCCAGTCTACCTTCTAGGTTTATTGCACATTACTCTTCTTCATGATTTCTATATAGCAGACCATTGGGCCAAAACGCAACATGATAACTAGAATCATGTGTGAGAAGTATGTTTTCCATATATTTTATCTAGGATATACTGCAACATATCTAACATATATAGGACTGCTTGCCATCTAGGGGAGGGGGTGGAGGGAGGGAGGGGAAAAATCGGAACAGAAGCGAGTGCAAGGGATAATGTTGTAAAAAAATTACCCTGGCATGGATTCTGTCAATATAAAGTTATTATTAAATAAAATAAAATATTTATATATTAAAAAAAGAGAAGTATGTTTTCTTTCATACATTTTCAGAAAACAAATCCTCATACCACAAATATAGACCCCAAAATTCCTTAAGAATTCAATGTGGTATAGTAACTGGAAGTAAACTATAATCAAAGACATTTTTGCCTTTAATTACTTTGGCATAAAATCAATCTACAAATACTAAAAAGCAGTGTTTTAAGTAGCAGTTACCATGTCAATAACTCAAACTCTGATTTTAGAGGAAGTTGTCATAACAAGTACTGATAATCTCCAAATTAATGAATGAAAAGCTTTCAAAACAAAGAGACATAGTAGAAAAAAATCAAAGTCATGTGGGAATAAGATGATGTCATCTTCATAAACCAATATTTTGCTCATTATCCCAGAAATGATTTCATGAAGATGAGCCTGCATATCCATATTTTTATCAATTATCAAAAGCAAATTTTATTCAATTATACCAGATAATTCAAATAAAATTTGAATTTTATTCAAATCAAACTAGTTTCATTTACTTATTTATTTAATATTTCCCACAGTTATATTTTAAACATTTTTTTACATTTATTTTTAAAACTTTTGAGTTTCAAATTCTCTCTTATTCCCACACCCAACCCTCATTGAGAAACCACATGTTAAGTCATGCAAAACATTTCTATAAATGCCATGTTATGAAAGAAAACAGTTTTCCCACCCTAATAAAAAAAACCTCAAGAAAAATAAACTGTGTATGTGTGAAAGAAAGAGAGAGAGAGACAGAGAGAGAAGGAGAGAAAAAGAGAGAGAGAAGTATGTTTTCTTTCATACATTTTCAGAAAACAAATCCTCATACCACAAATATAGACCCCAAAATTCCTTAAGAATTCAATGTGGTATAGTAACTGGAAGTAAACTATAATCAAAGACATTTTTGCCTTTAATTACTTTGGCATAAAATCAATCTACAAATACTAAAAAGCAGTGTTTTAAGTAGCAGTTACCATGTCAATAACTCAAACTCTGATTTTAGAGGAAGTTGTCATAACAAGTACTGATAATCTCCAAATTAATGAATGAAAAGCTTTCAAAACAAAGAGACATAGTAGAAAAAAATCAAAGTCATGTGGGAATAAGATGATGTCATCTTCATAAACCAATATTTTGCTCATTATCCCAGAAATGATTTCATGAAGATGAGCCTGCATATCCATATTTTTATCAATTATCAAAAGCAAATTTTATTCAATTATACCAGATAATTCAAATAAAATTTGAATTTTATTCAAATCAAACTAGTTTCATTTACTTATTTATTTAATATTTCCCACAGTTATATTTTAAACATTTTTTTACATTTATTTTTAAAACTTTTGAGTGTCAAATTCTCTCTTATTCCCACACCCAACCCTCATTGAGAAACCACATGTTAAGTCATGCAAAACATTTCTATAAATGCCATGTTATGAAAGAAAACAGTTTTCCCACCCTAATAAAAAAAAAACCTCAAGAAAAATAAACTGTGTATGTGTGAAAGAAAGAGAGAGAGAGACAGAGAGAGAAGGAGAGAAAAAGAGAGAGAAGAAGTATGTTTCAATCTTTATCAGATGCAATCAGTTTCTTCTCTGGGTATAGATAGGATTTTTCATCAGAAGTCCTTCATAGTAGTCATGGATCATTGTACTGTTGAGAACAGCAAAGTCATTTACACTGGTCATTCCAGAACATTACTTTGTATACAATATATTTCACTTTGTTTGAGTTCATGGAGGACTTTCCAGTTTTTTTCTGAGAGCACTCTGCTCATCATTTCCTATAGAACAATAATATTCCATAACAATTACATACCACAATTTACTCAGTTATCCCCCAATTAATGGACATCCATTCAATTTTCAACTTTTTGTCCTGAAAAGAGAGCTGCTACAAATATTTTTCTACATATAAATCCTTTTTCTTTTTTTAAAAAAATCTTTTTTGGTATTCATGTCTAGCAGTATTGTTAGCCAAAGAATATGCATGAGTTTTTAGCTTTTTGGGGATAGATCATATCTTCTGATTATTTATCAATTGAGGCATGGCTTTTATTTTTTATAAATTTGACTCATTTCCCTCAATATTTGAAAAATGAGGCCTTATCAGAGAAACTTGTTTCAAAATTCTTTTTACAGTCACTATTACTAACTGTATTTCTCCCCCATTTATTCTATTCTCTTTCCGTTCACTCTGCCCAACCCCAAAAGTGTTTTGTTATTGACCACTCCCTCCTCCAATATGCTTTCTCTTTTGTTGCTTTCCCCTCCTCCCCAAATATCTTTCCCCTCCCAAGATAAATTCTATACTCATCTTAAGTGTGTATGTTATTTCCTCTTTGAGCCACTTCTGATGAGAATAAGGTTCACTCTTCACATTTTCCTCCTTTTCTTCTCTTCTACTGTAAAAGTTTTTTCTTGCCTCTTTTATGTCTCTTGTCTCTTTTAAATTATGACAGATAATTTACAACATTCCACTTTTATTTTTCACTTTCTCCCAGGACTTTCTTCTCTCACTCCTTAATTTCATCATTTTAAAAACATTATCCCTTGTATTCAACTCACACTTGTTCCTTCTATCTACTTATATTCCTTCTAAATGCCATAATAATGAGAAAGGTCTAATGAGTTACAAGTATCATCCTTCCATGTAGAAATGTAAACAGATAAACCTTATTAAGTCCCTTATGACACTAGTTTCCTGATGATCTCCTTATGCTTCTTCTGAATACTGTAACTGAAAATCAAATTTTCCATTCAGTCTGGTCTTCTCATCATGAATACTTGAAAATCTTCTATTTTATTGAATGTCTACCTTTTCCCCTGAAGGATTATACTCAGTTTTTCTGGGTAAATTGTTCTAACTCCATTGCTTTCTGGAATATCATATCTCAAGCCGTCTAGTCCTTCAAGGTGGAAATTGCTAAATCTTGTGTCATCCTGACTCCATCATATTTGAGTTATTTCTTTCTGGATGCCTGCAATATTTTATTCTAGACCTGAGAGTTTTGGAATTTGGCTATAATAGTTTTGGGAGTTTTAATTTTAATATCTCTTGTAGGAGGTAATTGGTAATTTTTTTTTTCAGTTTCTAGTTTACCCTTTGGTTCAAGACAATTTTCTTTTTCTTGAATTTCTTCTAAATTCTTGAAAGATGATGTTCAAGCTCTTTTTTTTTATCATGACTTTTAGGTAGAACAATAATTTTTAAATTATCTTTCCTGGAACTATTTTCCTGGTCATTTTTTCAATGAGATGTTTCACTTTTTTTCCTGTTTTTTTGGATTTGCTTTATTTTATCTCGATTTCTCATAAAGTTACTAGCTTCCATTTGCTCATTTTTAATTTTTAAGGAATTATTTTCTTCAGTGAGCTTTTGTACCTTCTTTCCCAATTGACCAATTTTGTTTTTTAAGGCATTCTTCTTATTAGCTTTTTGTATTTATCTTTTGCACCACTCTCAATTCTTTCCTTAATTTTCCCTCTATTTCTCTTACTTTATTTCAAAATCCATTTTGTGCTTTTCCATGGCCTGAGCCCAATTATTATTTTTCTTGGAAGCTCTGGATGTAAGAACTTTGATTTTATCTTTTTCTGAGTATGTGTTTTGATCTTCCTTGTCACCATAGTAACTTTAGTCAAAACATTTTTTGTTGTTGTCGTCTGCTCATTTTCCTAGCCTATTACTTGGCTTTTGCCTCATTTGTTAAAGTAGATCTCTGATTCCAAGGTGAAGGATGTTCTGTCCCAAAGTTCAGGAATTTTGTGCAGCTGTTTTCATAGACCTTTCTGGGGAACCTGGCCACAAGCCCTCTTTTCTGTCCTGGAATTGTTAGGAATGTCCCCACTTCAATGTAGCTGTAAGATCTCATGTGATAAAGTAGAATCCTGCTTTGCTGATGCTGGAATCAGGACTGGGGCTGGGTTTGGGGTAGTGCTGCACAGCTTGCACTGGGACTGCTTTCTGGGCTACCACCCTGGTGCCACAGAACTTTTCTGCTGACTTTTTAAGATGCCTTTGGCTGGAAAATATTCCACTCCATCTTTTTGGATGTTCTGATGCTCTAAAATTTGTTTAGAATAATTATTTAAAGAAATTTGAAGGAGTTTGGAGGAGAGATTGAGCAAATTCCTGCTTTTACTCTGCCATCTTGGCTCTGCCTCCAGAAATTGTTAAACATAGAAGAATGAGAGCAAAAAAAAAAGATTAGAAAAAGGAGATTGATAACAATGTGCATAAAAAAAACAAGAAAGATATATTGCTAGATATTCTCAGAGCACATGCTAAATGAATTAAAACATATATTTTTTGGGAAATAATCAGGCTTCACTTCCCTGATTAATAGTAGAAACTAATTATATGTCATTTGATTAGTCACATGTAAAAAAAGGTTCCATCTGGATGGAACCTATGAATTAGCTAATAATCAAGAGTAAAATAAAAGAGATCACTATAGGCATGACATTTCCATGAACTCCACCCACTTCATGTTAACCCAAAAAATTGGGTAAATAGTTAAATCACGTGAATTTCTTTTTAGAAACAAGGACTGTATGTAGTGATTTAGCTGTGGCTTATTGACTTTCACAGATTGTACAATGAAATAGTAGAAACTGTAATTCATCATTGATAGCTTCAGAAATTTAGCCCCCACCAAATGCCTAGCAAGACATAAGATGAATGATAGTAAGTAATAATGATAATAAAAGTAGCTCATATTTATATTATGTGAATCTCAAATTAATTATCTCATTTAATATTCACAACTACCTTCTGAAGAAAATATAATTAATATCTCCATTTTACAGACAAGGAAACTGAGGCTGAGACCAGTAAAGTTATAGTTGCATCTGAGACAGAATTTTATCAAGTTCATTCATATGTTAAGTTTAATACTCTATTCACTACACCATCAAGACAAACAATTTTGATCTTGGTTGGAAGAAAGCAAGAAAGGGTGAGTTAGCAACAAAAAACATTGGCGCATGGAATTAGGTACCTTCAAGAGTTTTTAAGGCAGGTTAAAAATTAAATAGAAGGTCCCAAATGAAAATCAAATACTGCTTTAAACTATGTGTATTTGAACTGAATAGCATAACATTGTATGCCTATAATTTATTGATTCTACACATTGTTTGTACCCTGAGATTCCTTCCTACTGTAGCATAAAAATTCATGCATTTTTAGCATGAGAATATTGTCAGGGACAGGTACCTGAGGAGAAGAGATAAAGGAAAAGATTACAAATCCTAATGGGAGAGAAATCCTCTCTCTTCCCAGGAGCTGTAGGAAGAATCAAATATAATATTATCCTAGGCCACAAGTGGCAAAAAAATGTGTCCCAGACAAGCATGATTTAAAAAAAATTATTTACTTTATTCCAGACTTAAAGAATAAAGCAAACATTTCCATAATATGGTAGAATTGGAGGGGGGAAGTTGATTGTATATGAAATTGTAAATCAATTATGTACAACTTGACATTCCTTTTAAATATATAATAAAATCATCATGTTACTTTCTTTTTTTCCTTTTAGTCCCTTCACCACCACCACCATCACATCCTAGGACTACCATCAATTACAAATATGCATATATACACATATATATGTGTGTATATAGATATACATATATCTATGTATGTAAACTTTCTTACACATACTTTTATTTAACATTTCTTTCTCTGGATACAGATAGCATTTTCCTTTATATATTTTTTGTATGTGCTTTGGGTATTTAGAATAGTCTAAATGACTTCATCACTCAAAATTGTTTTTAAAGCAATATTTTTATTACTGTATACAATGTTCTCTTGGTTCTGTTCATTTTGCTCTTCATTATTTTGTGTAACTTTATTCATGTTTTTCTAAGATCATCAAGCTAAAAAAAAAGGGCCTTCAAATGTTGAAAAGGGAGTGTAATCGCCATAGTTGGAAATACCAAAACATTTTTAATCTATTGCATGTATCAGCTACTAGCCAGCCAGAAAAAGATAGGCCAAGACAAGACAGGCCACAGAACTTATCTGGGTTACCATCATCAGGAAAGAAAGTATGTCTGTATACACCAGGCAGTACCTTCTTGTTTTAATTATTTATTCTTGTTAGCTAGATGCTAAGCTCAGGTTTGTTTGTTGTTTTGTTGTTGTTGTATTCTTCTGTTTGTTAAGCATACTGTTGAAAGAGACAGCATAGTACAATGGAAAGAGTACTGGCTCTGGAATTAAAGGTTCAGATTCAAATTCTAAGTCTAATGTTTATTGAATCTGAAATCTTAGGCAAATCATTTAACTTCCCTGAAACACATTTTCCTCATCTATAAAATAAAGGGATGGAACTATGGCAACTGAAGGACTCCAGATCAATAATTCTATGACTGGAAGTGCTCTCAGTACCTTGAGGCAAACCAAATTACACATAATTTCCCCATATACACTTCTTCCTCCACTCAGTTATTTATTTCTTCATCCCAAAGTCCTGGGATCAGAATCAACCAGAGATCTGGAAGTCTTTAATGTGGGGTCCAATTAGGCCATATTTCATCACAGAATATACACATTGTCAGAAGTAGCAGTGGTGAGAAAGCAGACCTTAGAGTCAAGGAAGACATTAAGTTCAGGTCCTGATCCTGATGTATACTCTCATTTTATCTGTCCCTGGTTAAATCATTTAAACTCTTATTTCACCCCAGCAATTTTCAGAGATAAGAGACAGAGTAAGTATAACTCTATCTTAGTAGAGAGAATTTTCACACCAGAAATTTCCCATGCCAATGAAATCACAGGTCCAATCTAAAATAATAATCATTATTGTTGGGCAAAGTAACTTTAAATGTCTAATTGTGCCTAATGCAGTGGGTAGTTCTGAACTGAGAGGACTAGCCCCTGCCTTTCTGGGCATGGTATAATCTAAACCAAGGATTCTCCTTCTAGACCCAAATTTTGCAACTACTTTAACTTCAGTGACTAGTTCAGTTGCTGCCAAATGAAGAAACCACATGAAGGAACCTTGATATGTTCAAGGTGACAAATCACAGTGAAGGTGCCCTTTTATCCCCAGTGGGGTCTCATCCCTGTAGGGGCAAGAAGGATGTCTCTAGACAGCTTGAAAGAGGACAGGAGACATTTTCCTCCTTGCTCTCCAGGCCTGCTGAGTCACTTTACAAAGGGAAATTTCAAAGGAATTGAACACCAAATGAGATACCAAAGATTTGCAGCTAAAAACCCATCTTAGCTAAAATAACACAGACATGGGGGCAGTTGAAACTAAGAAGTATTCAGCTCTCCAGCTGACTCAATTTCTGACTAGAAGTTGAACAAGTCTCTTTGAGGATTGCTTCTTTTTCACCCCCCACTCCACCCCTTATGAATAGGAGAACTTTCTGAGGTCCTAATTTTCGGAAGCAACTACCTAACCTAGCTATGTGATCTTTTCAGGTAACAACTGATACTTTATAAACTTTTCACCCTATTGAAGGCTTTTTAATCCAATGGAAAGAAAGAGTACTGAACTGGAATCACAGGACATGAGTTCAAATCCCTGATCTGCCCCTTGATTTCTATGTGACCTTGAGTTAGTAAATTTATCCCCTTTAGACTGTTTCTTCATGTGTAAAACAATGAGTTGGGCTAGATGATTTACCAGGGCCCTTCCAACTCTAAATCTATGATCCTATAAAGCATTCAGAATGAGAAGGTTCCAAATTAGTTCTCTTCTTAAACTTTATCTCTGCAGAGATTCCTTTTATGGCTCTTGGAACGGACCCCTCAAAAGTCTTAAGAGTGATTTCCTATTCAGTGTTGCAGAGTGCTGAACCTACTTAGCTCTTTTTAACTGAAAATTAAAGCAAATGTCCTCCCTGCACAGGTTTCTTGCTGGAGAGGCTCATAACAAGTGTGCCTAAAAAGTACATATAGGCTACATATAACAGAATCATGAAATTGGCTCTTTTCTTTGATACCTAGCCAATTTATCAAGGGAACAGAACTAGAGGTCAGGAGATTCAAGTTCTAGTCTTGGCCCTGCCATTAATTTGCTGAGTGACCTTAAGCAAGGTACTTTACTTCTCTGGGACTCATTTAACTTACCTTTAAAATTAAGGGGTTGAGTTAAATTATGGCTGAGATCCCTCCCAGCTCTAAATCCCATTATCCTGTGATCACTAATGGGTTCAAGATCCCCCTCAGTGAATCCTAGAAATAATGCTGTACTCACACCCCTAGGCTGCCTTTGCCCCAGTCAGCCTTCTTAGGAAGTCCCCTCAGTCTCTCCCATTCCTCTTGGGGTCTCATTTCTTCAGCTGAGTTTCAATAAAGAGAAAGCAGTGAGGCTCCTGATCAGAATTCTGTATCCATGCTGCCTCTAATTTCTCCGCTGTCCAAGGTACTGAGGTAGTTGATCACTTGGTTCTATTAGTGCTGTCCCCTGAAGGCTCAGAACTCTTTGCTGATTTTTCATCGTCTCGGCTCTTTAGAAACTGAAAAGAGCTTGCAGGAACTTTGAAGGGCTTCTTTATGGGCCACTTTATGAGTTCACCTGTAGCTCAAGTATAATGCAACTAAAATGGAAATGAGGGAAGTGTGATGTCTGGCCCTGGAAGCAATGAAAATCAAGAGGGCAGGCAACTTTCTCATCTTAGAATTAGATTTCACAAGGACTGGGTGGTATTAGCAGAAAGGAAAATTAATTTGGCCCATTTATAAATTGTTGCTAAGAGGAGAAATAAATCATTTTCATTTCATTAAAATTATGAAGTAAAAATTATGTGCTCTTCCTAAACAAGAAAGTTTCTTGTGCCCCAGATGAATGGCTCTTTGCCATAATTTTAATAATAATAACAATAACATTTTACATAGAACTTTGCATTTTACAAAGTCCTTTCCTTGCATTATAATATTACAACAACCTAGTAAGGTGAAAGCTATCAACATTTTTATTCTCATTTTACAGTTGAGAAAACTGAGGCATGTGATTTGCCTATCATCACAAAGCTAGAAAGTTTCAAAGGATGAATTTGGACTCAACTGTTCCTGAAAACAAACCTACTATATTATGCATTTCACCACAATTTTGTATTAGTTGAAAGTCCCTTTGTTTTGAATGAAGAAGGGGAGGAAGCATGAAAAAATTAAGTTGCCCTTTCCTTTCCATTCCAGTAAGGCTAATCCTAGGATCAGACTTAACCCATAGAAATTTTAATAGTAGTAAATCTGGAGAAACCCATAGAAATACCACTTCATATTCCACACGATATTAACAAATAGCAAAACATTTCCTTTTTTCAAATACCACATGAGTTTTAAAATGAAAATTCCCCCCAAAAGAAAGAATGTTTAGACCTATTTTTGCAAATGTTACATATTATGGATGTCATACATTTTCTTAAGAATGAGTTTTTTAGGGGTAGGGGATGAGAAGAGTGTCAGTGATCAACCAAGAGTGAGCAGAAAATGAATACAATTACACAGTTGGAAAAGAAGAAGCTGGAGGTCCAAAGGCAGACATTATCTAGTTCACAGTTTTGCCAAGACTTGGTTCTTCATGCAGACACTGCCTGAAATTCATTCCCTGGAATCAGTACCAATAAGGTGAAGTCAACGTTGTACATTCAGCATGTAAAAGGGCCATGATAGATGAAATCTGTGCCCTTGCATCAGACCAGACTGTACAGAAATGTGTTTCCCCTGTCACAAGAGGGACTCAGTGAGAGAGTTCTAGTAGCTCAAAGCAAATTCATGTCCATACTTTTAGGGACATGATTCAAAGTTGGACAATGTTACCTTAGCCTTTTCCAACTAAATTTAAGATTGACACTCCCAATAGAAAACAAGTGAACATTATTCCCCATTAAGGCAACTACTGAAGAAGCATATTGGGAATGATTTATGGGACCAATTTCACAAATCAAGCATAATAATCTGAAGCATTATATTATATCAAGTTCTACATAATCTATCTCTTATCTATCTGTCCATTTCTGTCTCTCTGTCTCTCTATATCTCTGTCTCTGTCTCTCTCTCTTTCCCCCTCTTCCTTTTTCCCTCTCTCCCTCTCTCCCTCTTTCTCAAACATACACACACACGTATGCATGCATACACTCAGGCATGGACACACACATTCCTTCTTCACATCTTCTACTTTCAAAGTTGAAAAATCCAGTTTACTTCGGCCACTTCTACTCTGTTAAGTGACATATATCCTTTGGAAGAAAATAAAATTGTGTCAGACTCCTGAGATATCTTCTATAGTCACAGACAAGAGCATAGAACTCAGGAGATTTTGTCAAACATTCCTGATCCTCTGACAAAGAACATGATTTTTCAAGTTTTCTGTGTCTAGGATGTTATGTATCTTACAGCATAATTAAAAGCATAAGACTTCTACAGAGACACATACAATAATGGAGAGAGCTCCCTAAAAGCATCACACACATCCTGACCATCACCACTACGAACCCAACTGCAGTGTTCTACCATGAAGAGCTGTGATCTGGCTTTCTTCTTCCTGTCAACATGATCCTGTAACCAATAGTATAAGGACTAGATTATAAAAATACTATTATGCTGTGTTTATATGGGGAGTAAGTGAAGCACCAAAGGGCTACTGTTGGAGTAGAGTTGACCACCTTGTCATATTTATGCATTTCTGAGGACAAAACTATGTTTGTACCTCAGCTGTCCGGGCTATTACAAGAATCTCTTTTTCTTTCTTTCCTTTTCCTCTCTATCATCTCTTGCTTCACTTCTTCTTCTTCTCCATGCTTCAACCTAGCATTTTGTATGCCAGGAAATTCCTGTGGTCGTGTGTAAACTAAGACATTTTTTTCATTAACAAGAATTTTTCTCTCCCTCTCACATTTACATCCCTGTACTAGTAGAAAAATCATTATATCAAAGTCAAGTAAAACAAATTCTCACACTGACCGTGTCAAAAAATGTATGTCTCACTCTGCAGATTTAATAAATAATTAAACATATTTAATAATGTGATAACATCTTTGTTAGTATATGGATAACAGATATTACTAAAACTTTTTGGGTCTTTTAAAATATTTACTAGGTCTTTCTTGAAGGCCAGCTTGTGAATGAAGCAGAAATGATCTTTTACCAATAGGTAGTCTATGATCCCATTCTCATTCCCTTTACAGGTCTAAGTATCCTCAAACTAGTCTATAGTTATCCGGCCCACAGTCTCTGCCCTGAAAATGTGTGCTTAACACACTTTGTAATTGTTTCATCATTCAGTCATTATATCAGTTTGCCTGCCATGGTACCATCAAAACTTATCCATTCTATGTTCCATTTTCTCAAGACCCTACTTTAAACTAATTAAACTAATAATATTGTTATTACTTATTATGATTAAACTGATCTGTCCCATCTGCTGTTCCATATAATTATGTCCTATGTCCCGATTCTGCACCTTTTTACTAACTGTCTACCATACATGGAAGCTATCAACATTTTTATTCTCATTTTACAGTTGAGAAAACTGAGGCACATGATTTGCCAATGATCACAAAGTTAGAAAGTTTCAAAGGATGAATTTGGACCCAAGTTCATCTCTCTCTCACCCTAGCCTATTTACTTTATGTCTTCCTTCCGGACTCAGCTCAAGCCCACTTTCTGTAGAGAAACTTTCCCATTTGTGCCTTTCCTCTGAGATTCATATCCATTTATATAGTATAGATATATTGAATGCATATAGTTACTTGTATATTTGTCTCCTTTACTAGAATGTGAGAAGGTGCCTGCCACATAGAAATGTTTAATAAATGTTTGTTGATTGAGTCATTTATTGATGGTTGCTCCTGTTTTAATGGTAAGGGACTAGCTTCTTTTTGACTGCTCAAATATATTATTTACATTTTAACAAAGGCCCTATAATGCAGATAACATTTTAAATCCAATAATATATATGACAATAAACATAAAATTTCAAGGCCCAATGGTATGCCAATCAGACATTTTAGGAAGCAATAGAATCTTTTGGTGTTATCCTTCAAATCAAACCACAAAAACAGAGCACACCCATGTTTAGGTAGGACCAGAAAAAAAATAAAAGTTCAGGAAAACTAATTTTTAGGTACCCGGCTAAACATGAATTCACAACTTAGAGCTCAGAGGGAAAGGAAAACATTAATTTCTCATGACATTCTTTCTCCAAAATTATCCGTGTAAATTAAATGGACAACTGTTCAAAAGCATCCTCCCATCACCCTCCACACCTCCAGGAAAACCTGATTACACCGAAGCTTTAAAGAACCATTTTTTTCTCTCTCTGATTTCCCTTGTGGCAGTGATATAAACCTTGAACTTCTTAAATGCCACTTAATTTATATGATTTTTCTGTTTACCCTTTTAAAGTGACAAGTTGCTCCTTAGTATTTATGTTTGCTGGAAAATGAGAGTGCATTCATGTACTAGGACAGAAGCTATATTTTGTTACCTTCAACTTACTAGGCATTTGCTATAATAAAAAAGATACCTTCTAAGAAGGAAAGCCAGGACAGTCCCATTGTCCCTCAAGGGAGACAGGCTCAACAGAGGAACAGTAGGCTGGTGTTCATGTCACTCCAAGTGTGGTGGCCATAGTTTAAGTTCATAGAATTTAGAGGTGGATAAGACCTTAGAAATTAACTAGAGCAACAACTATGTTTTATAGATTAGGAAACTGAGGACCAGAGAAGTGAAGTAATTTGCCCTAAGTCACACATCATTGAATTAAGACAGCTAGGATTTACAGAATCTTAAAGTTGAAAGAGAATTCAGATGTCAACAAATCTAGCTCATATTTCAGTAAGATTCATGTCTGCAAAATACTAAATAAGAAGTAACTCAATCTTTGTTTAAAGCTCTCTAGTGAGGAAAAACTATACATTCTTAAAAGAACTTATTTCATCTTTGAATAACTACATGTAAGGAAGCCTTTCCTTAAATCAAGTCTAAGCCTGCTTCTCAATACTTTGTACCCAATGCTTCTGCTTCTGCTTCTGCCACATGAGATAAAGGTCCCTGACTTTTTATTTTTTTAATATTTAATAATTTTTATTTTCCCCAATTATATGTAAAGCAATTAAAAAAAAAAACTTTGAGCTCCATATTTTCTTTCTTCCTTCCCATTCTCACTCCCCCTGTTATGCAAAACATTTCCATAAAAATCGTGCTGTGAAAGAAAACATAGGTCTCCCGCCCACTCCCTCTCCCCCTCAAAAAAAAAAAAACCTTTAGGAAAAATAAAGGTTTTTTTAAAAGTATGCTTTAGTCTGTATTTAGGCACAATGAGTTGTTGTTTTTTTTCTCTAGGTATGGATAGCATTTTTCATCATAAGTCCTTTAGAGTAGTCTTGAATGATTTTATTGCTGAGAATAGCAAAGTCATTCAAAGCTGATCATCTCACAACATTGCTATTACTTTGTACACATATCTACCTTTGTTTGAATTCATGGAAAATTTTCCATGTTTTTCTCAGAGCATCCTGCTCATCATTTTTCATAGAACAGTAACATTCCATCATAATCCCATGCCACAATTTATTTAGCCATTCCCCAATTGACAGGCATCCTCTCAATTTCCAATTCTTTGCCCTAAAAAGATTTTTTGCCCTATAAATATTTTTGTACATATAGGTCCTTTTCCTTTTCTAAAAAATTTCTTTGGAAATTCATGCCTACTCATGGTAGTGATAGGTCAAAAGATAAGCATGATTTTATAGCCTTTGACTCCTAGCTTTTTCAGTTGATTCTTATATTGAACTCTCTAAAGTCTTTTCACCATCATTGGTATCCTCTCCTTAATGTTCCTGAATTATCTATGTCCCCACCAATATAAGATCCCTAAATTAATGGCATCCCTAATTCAATTTATTATTCCAGATATGGTCTGATAAAGGCAAAGTATGGATAAATTGTTAATCACTTCTCTAGTTTTAGATGCTATTATGCTCAAGATAACCTCAAAATTAAAGATTTTTTGGCTATCATAAAACACTAATATTGAATTTGACTCATATTAAGTCTATTAAAACCCCCTATTGTTTTCCCCATGTGAATTGCTATCTAATCACATTCCTCCATCTTATATCTATGAAATTTATTAATTGGACCCCTGTAAAATTTTATATGTATTTCTATGAAATGTCATCTTATTAAATCTGTCCCATAGTTCTAGACTCTTAAAGTATATGTCAATGTACTTTGAGATTCCCTAATCTTTTTCTCCCATCTTCTGTCCTCTATTTTCCAAACTATTCTTCTTGACAAGCAAGGGGACAAATCAACTTCTAATATCAGTAAGTTACTAAGAGCATTCTCCAAATTGATTTCTAGTTATCCAGATCACATGAGGTCCTCTGTACACAATGGGTTCCAAGTTTTATTTAGGGTTTTTTCTTTGCCTGTGTTGTTTGCTATTGGTCAACAAATTTCCCACTTATGGCTCCAGAGGTGTAAGAAAAATACTGAATTAGGAGAGCTGGCTTTTATTGTCATCTCCATCAGTAATTAAGGTTTTCATCTTACACAAGTCACTTAACCTCATTAAGCTTCATTTTCCTTATCTGTGGAATATACATATGATACCTGCAGGGTTGGCAATGAATGTCCCAAAAGGTAACGAATGCAGAAGATCTTTGGTAAAATATATTATTAGTGATAATTGGCTATAATTAATTGTGGAGTCAGGAGGAAGGGAAGAAGGGAGAAAAAGAAGGAAAGAGGCAAGAAAAAAGTGAGGGAGATTAGAACAAAAGGAGAGCTGGAAGGATGAAAGAAGGAAAAGGAGGGAAGGAATTAAGGATACATAGAAAAAGAGAACAAGAAGGAAAGAAGAGAGAGCGAAGTAAGAAAGGGAAGGAGGAAAGAAAGAAAAGGAAAACAAAGGAAGAAAGAGAAGAATGAAAGGTATAAAGGAGGAGAGAAAAAGAAAATGCATGGAAGAAAGAGGAAGAAAAGGAATAGAGAATTAAGGAAAGGAAGAGAGGGAGGGAGGAAGGAAGAAGAGATAAAGGAAATTAGGTAAGTAAGACAGGGCTATGAGTAGACCAAAGATTTGTTTGTTGCAAGTGGATACTAAGGGTCCCTCTTCATTATCTGGTGTAGGATTAGTTCAGTTATTTCCCTGTGCCTTTGCAGTATATTTCTAATGTGTAATATAATTGCAATCCATGATGGACTCTGCACCTGATAGCTTCACCTGCATGAGCACAGCACCTGACAGATCAACATTTCCTAGAAAAATAAAACTTTGCATTTGTGCAACATTTGATATCTCCCAAAGTACCTTCCTTTATACCCTTTTCACTTTTAATCTTCATATCACCTGTCAGGAATCATTATCCTTCATTTGATAAGAAATTTCAGATAATGAAACTAAGGTGACTGGACATACCTTCCCAGACAATTAGTAGTATTTCCTCCCTTCCAAATTACATTCAATACCCAAATTACAACTAAGGTAGGAAGGAACAGAGATTTGCCTCAAAGAACTGAAATTTAAAAGGTGCATAATCTAGTATACACACTTCTTCAACAGTTATGTGTCATTATTGTAACTAAATCCCATTCAATTAAATTTGGAATAATTATTTTATGAATTACTAAGTTGACTTGTGATGTTAGCACAGGTTATTTTTGTTCTTACTCCAGATATATTTCATGTTTCCTGATCTCAGTACCAATATTTCTATTTGTAGCTTTAAATTTGAGGAAGTCTCTTTGAAGCAACTCAACAGACATATCTAAGCCATATAACAGTAGTTTTTTTTAAAAGACTGCCAAGTTCTATAGCAATAGAATTGGGCTCAAGTCCTTGATGCTTAATATTTGTATGTCTTTAAGCAAATCCCTCTGATCCAAGATTTCCTCAACTATAAATTGAACAGGTTGGATGGACTAGATTATTTATAAAGTCTAGCTATTTCCTTACTACCCTTCCTGTAACTACATTGTCTGGACCATGGAACTGTCTAAGACTATATACCCTGGTGAATTTTACCCATTCAGTTTGGGAACTGCCAACAAACATAATGTGTTTAATAAATATTTTTCATTCATTTATTCTATGATCCATCTCTCAATATCACTCAATATCAGTTGTTAATACTTTGTTATGAATATGACATTGTATTTTTTTTCACTACTAATTAAAATATAAGACTGATCTCTAATGGTAAAATGAAAACCTTTGTTTCCTATTAATGAAATTTCTAGCAACAGAGAAGGTGGGAGAGAATTGTGACAGACAGGCAGCTAGTGGTACAAATGGATAGAGAATTGGACTCTGAAATCAGTAAAGACCTGAGTTCCAGTTCAGCCACAGATAGTTATGAGTTATGTGATACTGAGCAAGTAATTTAACCATTTTTGACAAAGTTTTCTTATCTGTTCTATGAAGATAATAATAGTACCAACCTTCTAGAATTTTTGTGAGAATAAAATGAAGTAATATGTTTAAAACATTTTGCAACCTTTAAGAGTTTTCTAAATGCTAGCTCTCACTTATATTATTGTTATTCTCCACATCCTTGAAATCACTCAGTAGGTCTAGAGATTACATGGTCCTGACTATAACAGTCCTCCTCAGCAATCCATAAAAACAAGTTAGCAAGAGTAACAACTTTTGAGCCGATATTCAAAATTCAGTAGATAGAAACCCTGTACTGAAAGACATGAGCACATCAAGTTCCTAATGGCTTCTCCTTAATGGATGTTTTCTCCATTCCAGTGTGGGCTTGACAAATGAGTTTCTAAGCTTATGGGAAAAAATATAAGTATCACGGGTAAACTGGACAGTGTGAATCATAATTAAAACCCCCCATTACGCCATTTAAATGGAAACACTCCAGACATCATTAAACTAAAACAGAATTCCTTCAGGGAGAAATTATTTCTGGTTTGATTTCTGTCAGAATTACTTTGACTTTGAGAATACTTTTACAAAATGTTGTCTCCAGGCTCTGCCTTTGTAAGGGCTTCTTAACAAAGGAGATATTTGCCTCAAATAGATGAAACCTGATTAAAGATTTATTTCAAATTAACTTTCCCTGCTTATTTCTGGGTGTGTTTTTTAATCCTTATTATTACTTTAAAAAAAAAAAGAAAACCTCCTTAGATCAGCACATAAATCTTCATTGTAGCCATTCAGCAATCTCATTAATTTCCTGTGAATATTATAGCATGCAAAGCAAAGGATTCTTCCATGAAGATAATTTATTAGAAAACTTAAGTTATTCATATTATTTTTGTTGTTGTTGTTTTTAGCTCTCACATAAATTGACTGAACTCTTAAGCAAGATTATAGCATTTTTCAATCGTAGATACCTGTATTAAAACTCTAGTTTTCTACTACAGAGGGTTGTCCTTCTTGGAGCTGGCACCACATTTTCCCCTGGAATCTTCTTGAAAGTTTCAGTGATTCTTTAGAGCTAGGAATAAATCAACTCTTTTTTTGCTGAAGCAATCACATTCTAATAGCTAATCTGTGACCTCAGAAGTAAATGCAGTTTTTTAAAGATATCTAAGTTAATTCCTGAGAATCATTTAAGCATAGGAGAGAATATGGTATATAAAAAAATATCCACAGACATCAGTTAAAAAAAAATGACAATATCAAAAACCTGCATTGTGAGTAGATATATAATGGCTATCTCTACAAAGTTGAATTCAGACCCTCAGCAACTACCCTGCTATGATAGAACTTGAGCTATGCTTTCATAGTTATTTATTATTATAATATTGCTATTGCTACATATAATGTTCTCCTGCCTCAACACTTTGTAGCAGTGCATATAAGTCTTCCAAGATTTTTCTAAGCCATCCTTTTTTTTTCATTTCTTACACCACAATAGTATTCTACCACAATAACATACTATAATTTGTTCAGTCAATTTCCCAATTGATGGGTATGCCCTCAATTTCCAATTTTTTTTCACCATAAAAAAGCTGCTATAAATTTTTTTTCACATAGGTTCTTTTCCTTTTTCTTTGATCTCTTTGGAATACAGATATAACTGTGGCATTACTGAGTGAAAAGCTACGTATAGTTTTATAACCCTTTAGACTCAGTTCTAAATTGTTCTTCAGAATAGTTGGACTAAATTGATAACTCCACCCACAAGAAGGAATTTTAGTTACTTTCAGGCTCAGATCAATTTCCAAACATTGATCTGGCTTGAATGGAGTGAGAAAGTTTTTCCATGAAGTACTTTTTTACAATTTGCCTTTAATGATAATGAAAGGAAAGGCTACATGCAGATTGGAATGTTTTTGTCTGTTTAAGAACGTCAGGGCCAGATTTCATTACAGGTTTGTTTCCTTTCTGTTTAAGAAAGTCATGCAATATTCCTGTTTTGTTCCTATTGTTCACAGACAGACAAGATAAATACATCCTCAACTTTGGGTTCCTATGCCCTTGAAACACAAATAGAAAAGACCCAACTACTAGTCTCTGAGCCGTTTAGAGCAAAAACCCAGGGAATCAAAACAATTCTTGCCTAAGAAAGAGTAATGATGGAACTGCAAGATCACCACAATAGCTTGTTTTTCTTTGAGATCCACAGAATGTAGACATGGTCCAACCAGATAGCATTTATTAAGCATTTACTATGTGCTAGGAACTAGGCTAAGTACTAGGAATATAAAGACAAAAATGAAATAGTCCCTGACAGCCTCTCCCTATTGGGGCATACAACATATACATATACCCCAGGGACAGGGACTGGATCTCTGAATTCATTAGCATTAGGAATGCCTAAGAGAGGCAAACTCCCTCAACCAACAAGAAGTTCACAAGCTCTTTGAAACTTTTATTCTTAAAATATTGCCTGGAGAATTGAGATCTAATGCCTTGATGATATATGTCAAAGGCACATCTTGAATCCAAATCTTTCTGGCTTCTGGGACAGATCTTTATTTACTATAGACTATTATTTTTCTGTATACATATAAGTATATACAAAATATGATTAAAGGAAATACAATGTACCTGAAGGGGAGAGATTCTAGCAGGTAAAGGAATGAAGAATTCTATAGAAGGTAATGCTGATCTGAGCTTTCAAGGAAACTAAGGATTCTCAGAGGCAGAGGTAAGGGAGCAAAGAATTACAAGAAAATGCCTTGTCTGGGCAACACAAAGTAGCTATTTGTTGTCTTGTTTGTTTTCTCAAATGGTATTCGTTCAATAAATATTTTTTGATCCCCTACTATACATCAATATTATATAGTAATGGCATTAGCTGATGGTTTTGACCACTTCTGGTTCAGTTACAGGCTAAGTAAATACTAATTAATAATAATGTTCAGTTAAGACAAATGACAATACAAAAAGCCTGCCTTATGAATAGGTAGCTGCTACCTATGTGATAAGATTTGTGGGGATGGGAGGCAAAAAGTTCCTCTAATAAAATTCCTCTTAGCCTACTGCTTCAGTTCCTGAAATCTCCACCATTCCTTGCTCTTATTTTGTCTGTTTTAAAAGTCCTCTATTAAAATGTTCAAGTTATTCACAACTGGATGATGTTCAAACCATTCTCACCCTGACAACAAAGTTAGCAAGGCTTACTTGAAACCAGGTGAGAGCAAGACTTGGAAAGAAAGAATAGAACAAAGCAAAAGGGGCTTAGTGGCCCTAGGGAATACAGGAGGGGTAATGAAAAAGATTCTATGAAAGTGAAAGTGATCATCTTTACATACATTATAATACTACTTTACCATGTAGAGGAAGAGTATTTAACTAGGATCCATGAACATGCTTTTGAAAAAAAAAGTATTTTGAAAATTGTGATATGACATTAAGGATTTCATCTGTAATCACATATATTTTCTTGTATTCATATAAAAGTGTTATTCTGAGAAAGGGTTCATAGGTTTCACCAGATGGCCCAAGGAATCCATGATATAAAAAGCATTAAGAACTACTGTTCTAGATGGATTTATTTTCTTATTGATATGATTATTCTTTTCAAAGTTGCAAATGACATCCCCTCTTTGCCCTTCCATCATATAGTGTTCCTGTCCATGTGCTTCTATAATACTTCACAAGTTGTCTACCTATCTTTACTGAGGTCTCTCCCTAGTCTCTTGACATTTTTGGATAACTTTGCAATATATGGGGTTATCCTTTCCATTACAGTCAGACCTTCTTTTCTGGACTTATATCTTTATAAAATCCTTTATGCACTGCTATCAAATAATTCTCAATTGGAAATGTGTTGCAGCCTATTTATGTCCACTTTGCACTGCTCCACCACCTTTTGGTGACCTGAAATTTTAATTCTTCTGGCACTCATCAATGGAAGAATACTTAATGTTCAAAAGATGAGCCATCTTTTCCATCTTTGTTTCACGCAGACATTTAAGGCCATGAAAAGTACAAGGTTTTCTTTTTTCCTTTAATTTTGGCTGAGATCAAAATTTACTTTATTTTATCTTATGAGGAATAAGGAAGGAGGGGCTGGAGAAGAGGATCTAGATTGTGGCCTCCTCACCCATGGCCTCATTTGGAAATTCCCAGCCCAGTTCTATCATGCAACACTATGGTTCAAAAGCCCTCAAAAGCACTGCACGTTCCACCTCCAACAAACCCCACAGAGGTAATCTTCTCATATTGGAGAAGCCTCATCAGACCATCACAGGTTTTGGCCCTGGCTATGGAAAGCAGTTTTCAAAGGTGATTCTGAAAATTGCTAATATTTGAAACCAGCGAGTGTAGCAGGGTTATTGAGGTGAGGAGTGGATTGCTGCCTGGAGGACATGCATTAGAAGGAGTGGGAGATGTTTCAGGCAAGTTCAATATCGGCTGCTATTTTTTACAGTAATTCCATTGCAACTGCAGCCATTGAGACCAACCACCCTTCATTTAACCAGTGCAGCAACTCCTTTCTTTCCCTACTTTTAATCTTCCAAGGGAGGCAGCTGAATAATACCCTGTTCAAGGTAAGTGCCTGATGGCTTACATCAATCACTGCAATCTCATGAAAGCGCTGCATTATACTTTAAACTTTGACCTTAGCAGGCGTATCAGCATAATAATTTGAGGTAGATGAAGGATTTAATATCGGATCTGAGGACAGAGGTGGGGGATGAGAAGAATAAGGAGGAAAAAGGTAGAGGAAGAGGAAGAAGAAGAGGAAGAAGAAGAAAAGAAGGAAGAGAAAACTTGTCTTGTCAATCTAAGCAGATAAATAAACGTTTCTTATCTAGATTTTCTCCAGCTACACACTGAAGTTCTTTTTTTTTTTTAAAGCTAGACTAGTAGATACTGTAAATTGAATACATTGACTCAGAAAGCAGCCATATATATAATTCAAGAGAATTATCTTCTTATAAAGAATTAGAATAGAATAAAGTACAAAACTCTTTTAAATTTGGTTTAACCTGTCATTCGGAAGTCATTTCAGCACCTGACAATATCTCTGAGTTATTTATTATGAACTTTCATTCACATTGTCCATGTCTGCAGATAAAGAAGGTATAAAAGATTAGACTGAATCTATACTGATGACAGGACACTCGTTGGTCATTGCATTTAAAAAAGAAAATGCTGAGAGAGAGGCAGAGTCAAGATGGTAAAATAAAGACAGGGATCTATATGAGCTCTTCCAAATTCCCCTCCAAATATTTTTAAAATAACTCCTCACACAAATTCGGAAGTGGCAGTACCAACCAAAGGATGGGGTGAACAATTTTCCAGCTCTAAATAACTTAGGTTAGAAGGAAATTTCTGTCTCACTGGGATGACAGTGGAGTGTGATCAAGTGCAGGTTGTGTACCAGACAGCCAGCAGCAGGCTTGGGGACAATTTAATCAGCAGTGATGGCTTTTAGAGCTCTCAATATATAGATAGTAAGGGGATTGAACAATTGCATAGAAAGAGACTTCAAAGGACCATTTTACTGACACTGGGTGCAGAACTCTATTATGCATTGCCCATACATGGTTTTGGGTAGCAGTCCCAGAACAAAGAATACCAGTTTATTTGAGCATGCAATCATAGGGAAATGGGGACCCTAGTCGCAAGTCCAGAATAGAAAAGAATGCTAATGGTTTCTCACAGAAAAGAACACAGATCAATAGAGTAGTAAACACATATCTCCTTAGATCATACACCCTTCACTTGGTTCTTCTTAACAATTAATATTAACAATTCAAGGCAATTCCAATAGACTTGGAATGAAAAATACCAATTATATTTGAACTATGTTAGAGAACTATGGAGATTGAATATGCATCAAAGCATAGTATTTTTACCTTTTTACTTGTTTTTTTTTTCTTTCCTGTGGTTTTTATGGAAATATATTTAAGAGGACAGCACACATTTAACATATATCAGATTGCTTGCTGTCTTGGGGAAGGGGGGGATGAAAGAAGAAGGGAGAAAAATTTGGAACACAAAATTTAAAAAAATTAATATTAAAAACCATCTTTACATGTATTTAGAAAAATAAAATTCTATTGAGAAAAATTATCAAAAAAATACCACCTTGCAAGACCCTCCCATAATTAGCTCCAAAAATAGGAGCATGAAAAACCTGAAGATTGGAAAAGTGTCTTCTCCTCCAAGAGCAGAACATAAAGTTAAAAGTCAAGACATAGACTGAGGAAATGAGCAAACAACTACAACAACAAAGAAGAAGAAGGATCTGACCACAGAAAGTTATTGTGTTGATAAGGACAATCAAACATAAGCTCAGAAGATTACAAAGTCCAAATAGGGATATCCTAAGCCTCAAAAAATAATGTAAATTAGTCTCAGGCCCAAAAAAGAATTTCTGAAAGAGCTGACATTTTTTTTAAATAAAAAAGATAAAGGGAAAAAATGCAGAAAGAAATGACTATGGTGCAAGAAAATCATGGTGGAGGAAAAGGTCAATAGCTTGGTAAAAGAGGTGCAAAAATCTACTTAAGAGAAGAACTTAAAAAGCAGAATTGGCCAGATGGAAAAAGGTGTACAAAAATTCAGTGAGGACAAGAACTCTTTAAAAAGGAGAATTGGACAGTTTCAATAGTTTTGTGATGGAGATAACCATCTGTACCCAGAGAGAGAACTGTGGGGACTGAGTGTGGATCACAACATAGTGTTTTCATTTTTTTGTTCTTTGCTTGCATTTTTTTTCCTCATTTTTTTTCTTTTTTTGGTCTTACCTTTTTTGTGCAGCATGATAATTGTGGAAACATGTATAGAAGAATTACATATGTTTAACATATATTGGATTACCTGCCATCTAGGAGAGGGGATGGGGAAAATGGAGGAATGATCAACCTGAAACGCCTAAAAACTTTATCATTATAAAGGAAGTTAGAAGAAATAGAAGGCATAGGTGTGAATTGACTATGATGGAATGATATTTTTAAAAATTAAGGGATAAGAAAGAAGGATGAACTAGGAGAAGGGGAAAAAAGAGGTAGAATGGGGTATCTCACATAAAAGAGAGGCAAAAGAATTTTACAGTAGAAGAAATTTTACTGTAGAAGGAGAGATTAGATAGGAAAGATTACATACATTACAAAATCTTACTGTAGAAACATCTTTGTGTCTTCAGAACACTAAATTTGTAGCCGTGTGAAGGATGGAAAAGAAGACAGAGTGAAGCCAGGGAGACCAATTAGAAGACCACTAAAATAGTTCATGGATTTGACCTAGTACAGATCCTCTGTGAGTTGGAAGGAGGGATAGATGCAAAAACCATCATGGAATCAGCTCAACAAAATTTGGCAACTAATTGGATATGATCATTGAGGAGAAGACAAGAGTTAAGGATGAATCCAAAGCTGTGAACATGGATATTTGGAAGGTTTGTGAAAATAGGCAAGGAAATTGTGAATTTGGAAGGAGATGTGAGTTTTGGGAAAAGATATGATCTGTGAGCAATAATTGGAAAAATATTTTGACCCACACCTAAAACTTGGGCTAATACTGCAAAATGGTTGCTTGTTCACTTTATTGATTGTGAATTTGGTTTAAATGCTCTAAGAACCTGAACTTTTAGTGCCAAGATGTACAGTTGTCAAAGTCCTGCAACCTATAGCATGAGGATGTCAGAGAGAATACAGAAGAACTCAGAGATGATTTTTTAAGGATAATAGTTTGAAATAATTTCATCATTACCCATTTCTTTGGTGAACACACTTTGCTTTAATACATCTATAATCTTCAACTTTGAGGCATCTATAAAACAGATAAATTTGAGTATAGGCACATAGGAAGCCACACAGGTAAGCAAATTCTCAATTCAGCCTTTGAGATTTACCTGCTCCATGATTTAGGACAACTCATTTGAAATCTCTGGGCCCTTGTGTCCTCAGATGTCACACGAGGATCTTGGATGACATGGTCTCTAAGGTCTCTTCCAATTCTTGAACTATGATCCTAAGACCCAATCTAATTAGCTGCTCTACCTCTTTGCCACAGAGTAGTCTTAGATAGATTTGTTCTTCCTTCTAGTCAGCTCTATAAAATGAGGGCAAGTTTAAAAAACACTGGCCCAGAAGCCCAGGAAAACTTTGCTTTTATAAACTGAGTACAAGCAAATGAAAGGCTACAACTTTCATCTGAGTAACTGACTGAAGCTGCTGCCTTTCTGACCTATAGATCGATTGCCCTGCCTCCTTGTTTGTAATAACAATAATGAGAGAGTATTTTCATCTGTTTCAATCTGATAGAGTTCCCAATCATGTCGCAACACAACAGACTCTGCTGACATCTTCATTACAACCATCTAAGATATTGGGGTTCCTTTTCATGATTGATCTTTTTTCCTATTATCCCTGTCTTTTAGTAAGATGTCAATAGAAAGACATTGGCAGACCTATTTTACTACAAGCATAAGAGTTTATCAACATGCACACAATATACAACAGACCAAAATGCAGACTTTGTTTACTAGAATAGCCTTATTTTGAGATTTTTTTGGTCTGGCTCTCTAATCATCCTCATGAATCCAACCAGTCTCCAAGTCTGATCTTTTCTGGCCTTTTAAGAAGTCTATTTTCAAGCTGACAGCCTATTCCTTGTCCAGATTAATCTATAAACTGATATCTCTTTGTTCTTTGAAAAGTATCATCTGGTGTCCAACCTCCACTAATCTCAAAACCTCTCATTCTCTAATTGTCCTCCACTCTCTGCCTCACATCTTTGATTTATTGCTCATTAAAAACCAAAATCATTTTGTCACTTCTGGAGGGGCCACAGAGGCATGTTATTCCATTACCAATTAACTCCCATTAAATAGTTATCATTTAACATACATTAGCATAAGAAATAGAATATTCAGGCACTAGTAATAAGAGAATGATTCACCACACCGGTTCCCATTACCCCACCACAAGGATATCATAATTCAATTCCTGTTGTCTTAACCCATTTTCAAGTGTATTTGTAAACATTGTTACAGACTTTAAAATGGATACCTGCTGGCCGGGGTTGTAAGATGATACCAAGAAATGTGGTTGTTGTTTTTCTGTCTATAGTGCTCTACAAAGCATAGTCTCATAATTCTTCCAAAATTCAGCTTTTGTACAATCACGGTCAAGTGACTTGATCTCTCTGGAGCTCAGTGCCCTTCATATATAAAACAAGGTAGTGATACAGGATGGTTGCTAAGGTCTGACTGAACTTTATAACTCTATGATGATGATAGGAAGTAGGAGTAGAGAGTAGGTATACCTGTCTGTGAGTATCCTGGCTATTGTCCTAGATGCTCTAAAGACTACCTCTTCTCTTCCACACTTTCCTTCAGAGCTCCCAAATACTGAACTAGCTCTGGCAATGCATGTGTCAACCTCATTATCAATTAATACCTGGAAAATATGCTGCCAAAGTAAATGACATTATCCACAGCATTCAGTGCTTCTTCATTTGCTGTAACCAATAGTTCCACATTTTGGCTAATGGAGTACCTGTGTTATCTTAGTGTTGATTATTAGGCCAAAATTAGCACAAGCAGCACAAAATCAATCCAGACTTTATTGCATTTCATTTTTAGAGGCTTCATTGAATGCATGATAGTCTGCAAACAAAAAATACTCCTTCCACTTTGGTCTTGGCTTGTAGCCCTCACAAGCTAAGGACTTACCATCAGTACAGTAGCTGACCTTGATGCTGTGTTCCTCATCTTTAAAGGTGTTTGACATCATGACAGAAAACATCATGCTAAAAAGTACAGGAGCAAGCACAAAGCCTTGTTTTGCTCTATTAATGTTTAGACTGACTGCCAAACTGAAGGTCTACAGAGCCGTTGTGCTGACCTCATGGTTGTATGCTTGTGAAACTTGTTCAGTCTACCAGCTCCATGCCAGGAAACTGAATCGTTTCCCTTTGAATTGTCTTGGGAAGATTCTGAAGATCTCTTGGCAGGATAAGGTACCACACACTGAGGTCCTTTCTTGACCTAAACTGCCAAGCATTCCAACTTTATTGCAGAGAGCACAAATCTGATGGGCTGGCCACATTCTTTGAATGCCAAATGTATATTTGCCAAAAAGACTATTTCATGGAGAACTCACATAGGGCAAGGGATCACAAGGTAATCAGAAGAAGGGATACAAGGACACTCTTAAAGTCTCTCTTGAGAACTTTAGAATTGATTGTACAACATGGGAGACACTGGTACAGGACTGCTCAGCATAGGGTGCCTTCATCAGAAAAGGTGGTCCCATGAGCAAAGCAGAACTGAATTAGCTCAGAAGAAACGCAAGATGCACAAAATTAGAGAAGCCACTCCAAATGTTCATAAGGATTTTTTGTGTCTGACCTGTGGTAGAGCACTCTGAGCTCATATTGGTTTGATTAGCCCCAGTTAGGCATCCTAACTTGACTTTAGCATAGTGATGTCATTTTGGTCCTCTCTGAGAAATAAGAATATATGTATATTTATTTATCAAGTATACTTGGTTTGTAATCAACTTGATGTATATAAGTGTCTGCACACACATATATATGGTACATATATAATTATATTTCTATATAATTGGTTCTCTTTGTAAAATGATATATATTGTTTTATGAATTAATAACACTATGCTGAGAAGTAAAATGTCCATTTATACAATGTGGTATGTAGATATGACATAGTACTATTGTGCTTTAAGAAGTGAGCAAATAAATGGTTTCCAAAAGATATATGAATGTATGCAAGATGAAATGAGCAAACTCAGAAGAGTAATTTATACCATATATTAAAATTTTAAAATGTACAATTTTAAGGATTTTTATAAACTGACAAAGAATGGAATAAGTAGAATGATTTATATGACAATAATGTAAAAATAAATAGCCTTGTGAAATAATTAAGATCAGTTCAATGATGATTCATCATAAAGAGATGATGGAATAGGCTATAGAATAAGACATATTTTCAAAAAGGAAAGGAAGTAAAGGAGAAAAGAGGAGAGGAGGGGAGAGGAGAAGAAGAAAAGGAAGGGGGAAAAGATGAGGGCAAGAAAGGAGAGAGGAGAAAAGGGATGGAGAGGAAAGGGAAAGGGAGGAGAAGAGAGAAAAGGAGAAGGGAAGGGAAGGGACGAGTGGAGAGGAAAGGTGAAAAAATGAGAGAGCAGGGAAGGCAGGGGAGGGAAGAGAAGGAGAGGAAAGGAAAGAGTAGGAGAAGGGAAGAGAAAGAAGAAGAGGGGGAAAGGGAAAGGATGGAGGGGAGGGGAAGGAATGTGATGCTGAAGTTTTCCCAGATAGCCAAAAGAGACCTTGACATATACACATAAAAGGTTACCATCTGTTCTAGTTTGATCAGAACTCTACTAACACCAAGTATACCAAGTATATGTTCCCAGCTAGGACTGCTGAAAAATAAGCATTAAGTATAAAAAGGCCATTGAATGGACTATGCTGAGGAGACCTGAGTTCTTGTCTTGCCACTGTAATTGCATGTGACCTCATATCATGACAATCAGGGCTGTGGAGCTATTATAGCAGGAAGACAATATCTGATGTTAATAGCCTTCAGTTAGCCTTTTTGTAGAACTAAAGGCATTTTCTGACAATAGAGAAAGGTAGGGACACCTATCACAAAGTGAATCATGTTCCTATTACTGCCTAAGTATTCTATTTCTTTTGTGTTTTTTTAATTAAAGCTTTTTATTTTTATTTTCAAAACACATGCATGAATTTTTCAATATTGACCCTTGCAAAACCTTGTTTTCCAATTTTCCCCTCCCCCCACACCCTCCAGATGGCAAATAATCCAATATATGTTAAATCCAATATATGCACACATATTTAGTAATCTATTTCTTATATTAATGTATGCAAAATGATACTTACACAAATACTATTTCTTATTTTAGTGCAAGCAAAAAATTGTTTTACTTAACTGATTTTCACACTATGCCACTAGTTACAGTGTTGACAGAATATATGCAAAGACTTTTTCACTTTTTTCTTTCTAGACCCAGCATCTAGTCCCAATACCTCTCATAAGATAGGAACAAGGATATGAACAGAACCTATACTTTCACTTGTATATACAAGAGAACTCCCACCATCAAGGCAGGTCAGCATTCCTGTATTTTATCGTATTAGAGAATTGCCAAGATTAAATAATTTGTCCGGGTCAATATGTGTCAGAGAGAAGACTAGAATCCTTGGGGGGTTTTGGTATCTAGACCAGTTCTCTATTTACTCTAGATAGCTCATAATATATACTTAATATTTGTTTAATTGGATTGGATTGACAAAAGGGAGAGCAAACTAGTCAGGTTAGATACCTTACTGCAGAACAATGTACTGGAAGAATCTAATCTTCTTTAGTCTGAATTTACATTCCACTGTGCTATGGAAGTGTACGGGGGAATTTCAGGCTGGACTACAAGTCTTATACTGATCTGAAGTTTTAGGTAGTGAGAATGTCAAAGGGCTGGGCAGTGATTATTATCTGTCACAATGCCCACAATAAAATGCCCTCAACAAAACTTCATAAACTCATCCCAATTTTCTTGCATCAGATATCTTTAGTGCTTGTGAAGGAGTATAACTTCTAGGGGAGACAGCAATAATTTTAAGGTCCCCTGAAATTAGAGAGCTTCTGTTTTAACAATCTGTTGGTGATTCTAGAGTCTTCTGGCTTTGGAATTTGTGATCTGGAATCCCTCCCCCCAACTTTGGAATACTATTGTTCTGGAAATCTGTCAATGATTGCAAAAGTCCTCTGACCTAGAAATATAATATTTTTTCCTTTAGACTTTAGGGAACATATATTAGTGATCCTGAGACTCTTTAATATTAGAATACTATTATTCTGACAATCTTGTGTGTCAATGATTCTAAAGTCTTCTGGCTTTGGGATAGCCCTAGGTCCGCTGATTAGTGATAACCAAATTCCTGAGACCACTCCTCAGTTCTACCTCTAAGCCACAAAATTAGCATATTAATAATATGAAGAACTAGATAAATGTGTCTCCTTTTTCCAGATTCTTTGCTAAAAATTCTTTTGGAATTTAGGCTGCTTCAATTGGTGTTACAATTACAATAAACTTCGCCCCTTAACTTGGATATGGTTTCAACCCTGCAAGTTCTTTTGAGACACTTTGCAACACTGGTCTACAACCCCAACCTTTTGGAGTCCCTTTCCAACCTCAACACTTGGAAGTCAGAAGTTACAAAATCCTAATATTTTAAGCAAATAATTTCAACTCTCTGGGCCTCAGTTTTCCTTATTTGTAAAATTATATTTGAATTTGCTGAGTTTTCCAGTTTTAAAAATAAAATAATCTTAGATTGTTCAATTAAAATCAACATGAAATCTTTGCTAGATGGTGACAGTCACCACCACCCCCTTCCCCCAACCCCATTTCTATTGCCACATTTGAATGGTTGGTTGAATAGCATTTTTGAAATAGGATCTCTTGTGTAACATCAAAAACAAAGTCTAGGCAACTTATTTATTATCATTTATACAAAGTAATTTTGGAGCCTGCATGGACTCCTGGATGCATTTAATAAATAAAACATGCCATCCATCTATCAGCTAAACCACTGGGCATGCCATAAGACCGAGCAGTCAGCTGATCTGTTTCTCTTTCTCATACCCCCTCCCCAAATTCTCCTGATTCTGTGCTGCTGTTTGAGTAAGGAGAGACATGGCATTGTGGGGTAGGAGGGAGAGCCAACAGGGGGAAGAGGGGGACAGAAGGGGGGGAAGCCATTAATAGAATAGAGGCAGGAGATGATGAATTAAGGGAATGCCCATTAATTTTTCATTTTGACAGATTATCTCGTGTCAGAAGGCAGAGGAGATGGCTCCTGTGCCCAGAGCTGAGACACTTGCTTGTAACACAGAATTGTGGGTTTGTTGTTTTTTTTTTTGCCTGAATTAGGTAGTGGGCACCCAAAGAATGAAAAATTCATGACAATCTATAATTTACATGCTGGAAGATAAATAATGAACTAAACCTTGTCATTAAATTGGCCCTTCGTTTTTCTTAATCCCTTGGGTGATAAATCTGATTTTGCAACAACATTTAGTATAAATTGATTTTTTTTAAAGGAAGGGAGGGGTGGAGGAGAAGCTGTTTAAAATACTTTGGTTATAAATAGCCTCTGCTGAGGGGTACATTGCCTGGGGCTCAAAGATACAATAGCCTATTAATGTAACTTTACATTAAGACTGGCATTAATTAAAGAGGATATCGACAACATGTTTTGCAAACCAAAGCAGTGTTAAAAACACACATACACATACACTCCTACAACCAGCAACTCCCATAGCCCAAGTCCACAGAGCTCTAAATTTAATGAAACAACAACAGTAACAATAATAAAACTTACAATTGCAGACTATGTGGTGGGTCTGAAAAACACCTAGAGAAACTTTTGTTGGCATCCCCTAGGGCTGCTGTGAAAGGCTTTTTCTGGCTGGAAATGGACTGCCAGGCAGTCCCTGGGGCTTAGACTTCATTAAGTTTGGCAAACAATATTTTCATTCCTCTCCCAAGACCAAACAGAAAGAAGTCTAGAGTCGCCCTTGGAAAATAAACTCATCCACCACATCCCCATCTTGTCTTTAAGGAGCACAAAGCAGATTTTCTAGCAGGATTTTCTGCCAAGCCAGTCAGCTGGCAAAGGGCAGAAATATGGGTGTGGGGGAAACAGTCTCCAGAAGTAAAACTTCTGTTTCCTCTCTAACCTCCCCTCATCATTGACTTTCTTTTGATGAGAGAAGCCCAAAACTGTTTCTCTTTCTCTCTCTCTCTTTGACTTTGGGAATAAGGCAAGAGATAGAGCACTTGAGAAGCTCCTTCAAGGAGAGTTTCTCCTTGAATCCTGCCACTTTAAAGACCCTGCCCGAGGGCAAACAGCTTAGTTCTGTTATCCAGGTGGGGCTGGTTGAGTCCTGAGCTGGAGAATTCCAAAACTATTCAATTGAAGATTTTCTATTCAATTCCAGTTCAAACTCCACCTACCAGCGCCCATTAGGAGGGGGAGCAAGCCTGGGTTTGTAGCTAAGGCTTCTATTATAAAAAGAGCCAATTTTAAATCCTCTCCTTGCAGAGGATCTAACATGCTATGCCATGCCATGCTATGCCAAGGAAACCTATGCCCACTGGAATATTCTCTTTCAGTGTAACCCTCTCTCTATCATCACCTATTTCCCTAATGAGACTTTATAACTCTCTGTCAAGATTTCACTACCAGAACTTTACTTCTTTGCTGGGACCTTGGAATTCAGCCTTTCTATTCATGCACATCAAAGGCTAACTTCCCAATGCCAATAATAAACTTCTTTTTATCAGTCTACCTTTTCAGGTTCTTTCCTTTATGAAGGATCTCTGTGTCACCAGAAGGGGGTTCCCATAACTTCCTACCTTGTGCCAGTCCTAAAGGGGATTTAGGGGAGCCAAATCTCTTCATTTGGTTCCCTAAACCCCAAACCTGCCACTAACTTCATCATGTAACTCCCTGACAACCAGGAACCCTAATCTCATCATTTTGGTCCCCTGAATCTAATCTCATCAGTTTCTCCCTCCACCTTTTATCCTCCTTCAACAACAATGAGCCACTTATATCCCCCCTATATTTCCTAAGGTATTATTTCTTTTATCTATTAAATTGACTTATTTTATCCACTTTGTGAGATTTTATCACATTAACAAACTATGGAAATGGAGGAAAACAATGGTAATAGCATTGATTCTAGAGTAACACTCCTTATTCTTTCTTGTCATGAATTTTTTTTCTTAAATGTGTAAAATAAAACACATAGAATCACAAAAGCAATGAATTTTACTAAATACAGTTGTCAAAATCTTTTTTTTAAAATAAATTCATAGGAAAGGATTCTGGAAAGTTGAGGAAGTAGGTCAGAAACTCTTAGCTCTCCCAATTTCCTCCACACAAACAAAGATAGAACATCATCTCAAAGCAGGAGAAATCATCACAGGGTGAAATGGATGTCCTCCTAAACCACTTTGATAAGACTCAGGAAAGATGTCTAGGAGCAAAGGTTTGACCTATGTGAATTGCATATGTTTCCAGGGTTGAGGCTGCAGAATCAACAAGCAACAAGTCCTGGAGGCAGCTGGGTTGAGAGGCACCTCAGCCTTAGAAATTGTGATCTCCTCTGGAAGACAGTGTTGGGGATCTGAGAAAGGACTTTTTGAGGGATGTCTAACACAGCTGTGCTAACTAAATGTGTCCTGGTCTGTGACTGCCAGGAGGATTAGTACATACCTGCTGAGTGCAGTATCAAGGGACAGCCACCTTATTAGCTTTGGGCACTTGCAGAAGAGTAGAATCACAGGTTTCACTTCCAAGGCACAGAGGACAGAGTTTGCAAAAGGAGCACAGGAAACAAGATCATTTGCAGGACAGTGTGGCTGAGGACCACAACTGTGATAGTAGATAGAAGAGCTGAAGTTGCATTCTGAAATTGACCTTAGAAAATAACAGTAAAAAAGATCTGAGGCTTGGGGAGTCATTTTCCATATCTAGGAACTACAATTCAATTACTCTACTAACTACTGAAGAGGTATAAAATGAAAAGGTAAAATAGGCACCAGGAGTGGGTAAATATGAAATGGTTTGGGGAGAGCAATTGGTTGTAAAAATATTATATAAAATAGCAATAAAGATTCAGTTCACATCATGGAGCAACCATGACAAGCCATCTATCTGTCTTGTCACAGCAATAAAAAGCAAAGAAGTGTACTCATAACTTCAACAATTCTAAGACACCAATAAAACAAAATTTAAAAAATGAAAAAATAGAAGAGAAAGTGAAGCATCTCATCAAAAAAACAACAGATAGAGAAGAAATAATGTAAGAATAGTTGAATTACCTGAATTTTACAATTAAAAATAAGAATATTGATAAGTATTACAAAAAATTATCAAGAAAAAATTGCCCTGAAGTTCTAGAAGAAGGAAAATAGAATTAGAAAAAAATTCAGCTATCACCATTTGAAAGAGATCCTAGATATCTTTGACAAAGAGAAGATCTAATTCATTTCCAGTTGATCAATGATGGATAGAATCAGCTACGTCTAGAGAAGGAATTCTGGGAAATGAGTGTGGATTAGTTGCATTTTTGTTTTTCTTCCCAGGTTATTTTTACCTTCTGAATCCAATTCTTCTTGTGCAACAAGAGAACTGTTCAGTTCTGCACATATATATTGTGTCTAGGATATACTATAACATATTTAACATGTATAAGACTCCCTGCCATCTAGGGGAGGGAATGGAGGGAGGGAAGGGAAAAGTCAGAACACAAGTGAGTGCAAGAGATAATGTTGTAAAAAAATTACCCATGCATATGTTCTGTCAATAAAAAGTTATAATTTAAAAAAAAAAAAAAAAGGAAGAGATCCCAGGAGGAAAACATACAGGAATATCATAACCAAAGTTTCTTAGTTTCAAATTTTTTATAAGAAGAAAATCTTGGAAGCAACAAGAAAAAAATAGCAATTTAAATATCATGGGTTATAATGAGAATTACACAAGATCTAGCAGCTACTACACTGAAGGACCATAGGTCTTGGAATACTATATTTTGTAAAGCAGTACAGCTGGGGTTATGAACAAAGGTAACTTCCCCAGCAAAATTAAGCATAATCCTGAATGGGAGGAAAATAGATATTTAATGAACTCAAGGATTTTGAGGTTTTTGTGATAGAAGTCCCAAAACATAATAGAAAATTTGACATATAGCATCCAGAAGAAATATAAACTTTGAAAACCAATTATAAGGAATTCAATAAGATCTAATTGTTTATTTCTCAAATGTCAGAATATTGGCAGTATTCTTATAACTGTCATTATTTGGGTAATTAGAAAGGAAAGTTTGGGATAAACTGTACATGATCAGGTAATTCTAAAAGAATAAAATTATGTAGGGAGACCTTATTTCTATTTAGAATGCAAACAGAAGCTAATCTGGGGGAATTCCAACCCCAAAGCATCAAATCTCTGTCTATGATCTCTCCATTAAAGTTTATGGTGATCCAACTCATGAAAGAGAAATCTTACCACAATGGTCTGAATGAAAATGGATTCCTTTGTCCAGATTTCTGAAGGGAGCTGAGCCTTATGATCAAACCATGTTTCCACAGGAGGAGCTGAAAACTTCTAGTCAACCTCCTCATTAATATGTATTCCCACTCATTAATTGTTCACTAATCAGGGTTGATTTCCACCTGTTCAACACATCCCATTTTCCAAATATGTAAGTATTCAGTGATCTCCATGGTTTTGTCTTTGGTTTCCAAGAGAGACCACTGACCATCAATTTATTATCAGCTAACCTAATGGGGTCATTATTAATGACCCCAGAAATTCTCTCTCTCAAGTTTTTCATTTGTCTCACTATGAAGAAGTATATGATGGCTGGAGAGACAACAGTATTCCTCCAAATGTCTTAGAATTATAATCATTAGAGATTAGTCCTTCATCTTACAGATGAAATGGCTTCCCCAAAGTCACCCACAAAATGTAGTTGCTGAAATAGGACTCAAACTCAGGTTATCTTTTAAAGCAAAGGCCCAGATCTTCAAGCCTGGGTTCAGGAAGAGGCTCAGAAGAGCATGAACTTCTTTTTAGACTATCATTTAGAATACTGTTTTAGTTATTTCCTTCATGGAGTCTCTCCAGTCCTGACCTCTCTATGCCCATACAGTGTGACTATAAGTGATGATAAAAATGACAACTATTATGAATCATTGGCCTGGAAATCTTAAAATGAAGGAATAGAGTAAACACAGAGGGGAAATGTATTCCCAATACTCCAGGAGATAGCTCTGAAGCTTGAAGAAGATTGTTTTAAGATGGATAAAAAAGAACTCTTATAATTTTTATTTTATACTATAGAGAATCAATTAATGGAATTCCTTTAATGGAATTCTCAGAAAAAATACAAATTGAATCAGTGAGGATTTATTAAATTTCATGGACAATAGATTGATAATAGATTCATAACAAAAGCTAAGAATCAATCAACTATGTTCCAAGCATCCTAGGAGGCAGTGGAGATACAAAAATAAAAATGAAAACAAAAAATTAAACAAAAATGAAAAATGAAATTGGTTCTTGCCCTCAAGGAGTTTATGGAAAACATCGGGAGGGTTGATGTTCCAAATTCATTGGAGGCAGATGGCATTTTGTTGCTCTTAATCTTCTCATATTTTGATTCCTTTTATTTCTCTTCTGGAATCTTCTCAATATAGCTTTATGACTGTGTCTATACAGTACCTAAATAGCTATATATATACTCAAGTATAAAAGAGATGGGGATATTGTTGCTTTTTGCTTAACAGAGGACTTTGTATCATCCCGAGTCTTTTTCTCTCTCTCCCTCTCTTTCTACCTCTCTCCCCCCTCTCTCTCTGGCTTTCATTCTTTTGCTTTCTTTTTTCTCTCTCCCTCTCCCTCTCTCTCCCTCTCTCTGTTTCTTTCTCTCTCTCTCTTCCTCCCTTCCCTCCCCTCTCTTTCTTATCCCTGTCTCTCTCTCTCTCACTCTTTGTCTCTGTCTCTGTCTCTCTGTCTCTGTCTGTCTCTCTGTCTCTCTGTCTCTCTGTCTCTCTGTCTCTCTCTCTCTCTCTCTCTGTTTCTCTGTCTCTCTGTTTCCCTCTCTCTGTTTATATATATCTATTTATGTAAATATTGCTGCCCCATTAGAATTCGAGCTCCTTAGAATAGGGTCTTTTTTGTTGTTATTCTATTTGTATCTCCAGCACTTACCCCAGTGCTTGGTGAATGCTTAATAAGTGCTTTATTCATTCATTCTTTATCACCATTTTGTGGAAGAGAAGATTGAGTCTCTGAGAAGTGAAGTATAAAACTCATAATACCTATCACAAACTAGTGACAGAGCTAAGCCAGCCTTATTCCAAATCATCTCACCGTACTTTCTACCTTTGGTCATTCTGCATCCCAGGAAAACAAGCACTGTGATTTAAATATATTCTTTCATTCATACTTCTGAGCAGCAGTGTAGAGTTCACTTCTTCTAGTTACAAGTGACCTGGACTAGATTCAAATTATTTATGAAGGGCTCAGTCTCCTCTTCACAATTCCCCAAGATGCCCTTACATTACATTATATTGTGCGACATAAAAGATTCAGGTAAAATTTACATGGTGGCTAATGTAGTATATTTAATTCATATCTGTAGGTATTTCTTTCCTTCTCTCAATCAGTCATGGGAAATACATCTTAATGAGTTACCATAAAGAAATAGGGAGAAGGGAGGAGAGGGAAGTGTGATTTAATGCCGTCTTTAACCCTCATACTCATAGAGAGGGAGACAAGGAGACTGAGAGAGGCCTCCTTGGAGGCATTGTGGATTGCTTCCATATGGTATTGGCCATTATTTTTTAAGACTAATCAGTACCTTTCAAGTATTCCCTGCTACTTTCTAGCTTTTATAAAATTAGAAAAATCATGGATTCATCAAATGTTAAAGCTAGAATGACCTTAGAAATCATTCGGTCCAATACCTTCATTTTGAAGAAGAGGAAACTAAGGCTGGGAAACGGAAAATCACCTGTTCAAGGTGATTCGGCCAGTGAATGTCAGAACCAACACAAGAACTCAGGTTTTCTGGCCCTCGGTCAACTCTTCTTCCTCCTACACCATATCGCCCCCTTGTGATTTTTCTGTTGTATTTATGATGCTAAATTTAATCATGGAAAACCCTGTATTCCTGTAGCATGGAAATACATGGCTCTCTATTTTCTAAAATCCTTAGGTCTCAACATGAGAAGTAAAAGTTGAACAAAAGGAAAGATAGATACTAAAGAAAATAGGATGGATTAAAAACTTAGGGGAAAATTGCTTGTAGGACATTCAGGAAAGACACAACTTTTTTTGTTGTTTTTGATTGGATCTCCCTAGCTTGCTCACACTTCCACTCACCAGTTCAATAAAATTGGCACAGAAAGTTTGGGTTTGTTCCATTTCTGATCTGGGCAGATTCACGCATCCTGAGACAACCTGTTAACCCCCTGCTTCAAAGGCCTCATCATATTTGTTCATATCTTTTGATAATATTATCTTTTTGTTGTTGCTGTTGAAGAGCATCTTGCCTCATAGAATCATAACATTTCAGAACTGGAAGGAACCTAGGTAATCCATATCTCTCAAAATAGTCCCTAGTACATAACAAGTAGTCAGCTAGCCTTTGCTTGAGGACCTTCAGTGAAAAGGGAACTTAATGAAGTGGGCAGAATGGTATAGTGGGAAAATTCTTCTCTCTAGAACCAGAGAACCTACTTTCAAATCTCACCTCAATGCTGTATGATCTTAAGTAAGTCATTTCACATTTCTTAACCTCTGTTTCCTCATCTATAAAATGAAAATGTGGACTAGATGTCTTCTGAGGTCCCTTCTAGATTGATGATTCCATGACTCCCCAAAGTGGGCTGTTCCACTTTGGGGAATAGTACTATTTTGAAATTTAAATTAACTTCTTTGGCTCTAAAAGAGAACTTTAAAGCCAAAGAACAAATTTAATCCTTCCTCTTTATGATATGGGACAGTTCGGTGGTACAGTCAATAGAAATCCTTACTCCAGGATGACCTGAATCAAATCCAGCCTCAGACACTTATTAGTTGTGTGATACTAGTCAAGTCACTTAATCTTGTTTGTCTGAGTATCCTCATCTATAAAATGAGCTGGAGAAGGAAATCACAAACTACTCTAGTATCTCTGCCAAGAAAACCCCATATAGGATTGTGAAGAGTTGAACACAACTGAAATGACCGAATAACAAATATGATATAGTCTTCCTTGAAGACAACTATCACGTCTCCCTTCCCAAATCTGCCCATCTTCAGACTAAATATCCCTAATTTTTTCAATTAATCTTTAAATAGCATTATATCAAAGGCATTTACCATTCTGCTTGTCTTCCTTCAAATTTTCTCCAACTTATCATTATTCTTCCTCAATCATAGTGTCAAGAATGAAATAAAATACTTTTTGTATATGTGATGGTCTGTCCAGAACAGTGTAAATGGAGACTATAGTTCTCTTCATAAAGTCCAAATTTATATTAGCTTTTGGGGGCTATTACATCATATCATAGACTCATACTGAGTTTATAGTCTACTTTGTTTTTTTAAAGGCCTTCTTTTCAATCATACTAGTATCTAGTATGCATGCCTCTCCCACCTTGTCCTAGTGAAGTCAACTTTTAAGATCTAAGTGACTACATTTATTGCTATTAAGTTTTGTCTAATCCAATTCAATAAAATGTTCTAATCTGTCAAGACATGTCTGGATCCAGACTGTCATTTAGTGTATTAGTTATCCTTCCCAGCTTTGTGTGATCTGCAAATGTAATATAATTTCTTTTTCTTTATTTAAATCACCAGCAAAAAAATATTAAATATGACTCTATGCACAGTTCCTGGAACTAAAGACTTTCTTCAAGTTGATATTTAACCATTGATAACCAGCCATTCAATTGTTATTGCAATTCACAGTTTTCCATTTTTTTAAAATGTATTTATTTAAAACTCAAATGTAAAACAAGAAAAAACAAAATAGGAAAATAAAAGAAACAAAACAAAACATTGTTATGTCCTCAGCAGAACATCATGGAGGATTCAAAATATGTAACAATAAATTTCCACTTCAATAAAAAAACAAAAAATAAGGATATTAACAACATCTGCTTCATAGGATTATTCTGAGAATCAAATAAGAAAAAGTATGTAAAAAACTTTTCAAGCTATGCAGTATAAAAATGCATTAGCATTTTTTTCTACTACTATTAGTTGTTACAGTCCTAGTTATACTATGCTTTTGAATACTAGAGTTATTCATCCTATCTTTGCTCCTCTCCTTCATATATATCTTTTAAAGCTTGATAAGATCTTGTGTTTCTCTTCAGTCTCTTCAGAGAACTCCCATTCCTCCCCCTCATCAGAATTGTTTCTCTTTGTGTTTTCAGCATTTGTTCCTGAAAGTTTCCCAAGTCTCCTGCATTGACTTCTATGGAAATGTATTCTATGAAATAACTTCCAACCTTTTTCTGAGCCCTCTGAAATTTTCTCTCCCCTAAATTCAGGATGCAGGTCAGACTCAGATGCTCAGATCTCCCACAAATTCCAGGTGAGAATAATCATTTCCACCCCAGAAACTGGTATTTCCCTGTTGGTAAAAATCAGAGCCAAAATAGAATCTCTCATTCTACTTTTTGAAGGATAAAATTATAATTAAGGTATGTATAAAAGTTATCAGTTGTTATACTTTTGGCAGAGCAACGAGTCTAGCAGCTTTGAAGCAATTAGATGACATCGTGTTTTAGAGCTGTGGGTTTGGCATCAGGAAGAATGAATTAAAATCAAGTCTCAGATCTTTACTAGTTGTGTGACTCTAGGAAAGTGACTTAATCTCAATTTCCTCAGCTATAAAATATGGGAAATAATAGCATTTATCTAATAGGGTTGTTGTGATGATCAAATGAGAAAACATTTGTAAAGAATTTAGCACAGTCTCTTGCACATATTAACTATTTACTAAATCCCTATTTCTTTCCTTCCTGTCTGGATAACTGAATCTCCTATTATGGTATACCTTATCTCTACACTAGGCCTTATCTCTATCTTCCACACTCTTCATCTATTTTCTCTCTATTTCCAGAAGGCCCACTGGTACCAAAGAAAGAGCATGGGTTCTTGGCTCAAATAATCAGGCATCAAATACTGTCTCTAATACTTATTTTCCTGTCAATCTTGAGCAAGACACAACCTCCTAATGTCTCATTTTCTTCATTTATAAAACGGGATGGTTTTACTAGATTACATGCCAATTATCTTCCAATTCTTGCTCTGTGATCAATGATCTAATGGTCTATAGTAGGGAGTGGAGCTAGAATAAATAGACTTATAAGAGATCATTGTTAACTTTTTAATTTGAGCATTTTTGCCTAAAAAATTGGAAAATGCTATAAATCACTTAATTTATTATTTCGTTCGTTCCTAGACTTTAGAAAGTGATAGAGAAAAATGTTAATAATAGAGATCAAACATAAAAGTGTTTCAAGCATTTTTTTTTCCAGGGGGCCAATTGTTAAACATTTACCAACACATTTCTAGTCTATGGCATTTACTCAGATGACAAAATTCCTATTTTTATCTACAATAATAGTAACCTAAATGCTCATCATTATGCTTCCCTCTGTCTCCTGAATTTTCTCACATGAGTATGTTTTCTTAATACAAAATTCTATACTGCTATCCTCCACCACACGCTTTTACCTACTCTGTTTCTTTAGAATAAGATAAATGATCTAGAACTATATTTCAGTCATGAGTCTCATTCTATCAAGTCTCAATCTATGTCAATCTTTCTTATATTAAAAGCTTTGCTTCACCTTACTCACTACCTAAATTTTGTGCAGTCCAGAGGTGTCTAAGGACAGGCATTTTCATCTCTCTCTTTCAGTACAAGTCATGTTTAGTTAGACTTGTAAGATACAGGAAAAAACATTTTTGCCAGTTTTTGTTAAGTCTATCTCTATATTATACTTTGTTAAAGTATACTTTATTAAGTATATCTCTAGAAAAAAAGCTATAGAAATCTAAATTCCACCTTGTAATCCAAAATACCCTTTCCTTTCTGTGTCCTTTCTTTAATATCAATGATAAAAACACCAGCTGTATTCCTCTAATGTTCACATTCTTGCCAAGATATTGCATCTGGCATCATCATTTGGGTCCATGTGAATTACCAAAAGTATATAGCTGTCATCCATTTTGACAAGTCTTGGGAGCGTCTTTGATGTCATGAATACATGCCCCAATAAGACAATAGACAGTACTTTTGTCATTTTTCAGGCCAACACATAGCTTCCTCAATAATTCTCAGAATGCAGCCACCAATCACTATTCTTTTCTACTTCTTCCAACTTTCCTCTCACAGTATCTGTAAATCCACTGAATCATTCTTTGGAAGTTAAACTATCTGCCTACAAACTATTATAAAGTACCTCCTATGTGCCAAGTACTGGAAAGTAAAGACACTGAAAATGCAAAGACAAAAACAAAATGGCAAAAAGGAAGGAAAGGTCTATCGCAAGTTTGAGTATATTTTTTGTTGTTTGTTCCTTTCTTTGGCTGCTGCATCAAATTGAGAGATATTTACTTACCATATGTCAAGAATACAGTGAATATTTGACTCCCATATTATATTAGAATAATGTAGCTGAATTGTCTACTAATTACTGAAAATCATTAATGTCCTCATATGCCCTAGTGTGGTTGAAGAACCATGTGGTTGAAGAATTTAGCTTGTTCAGGAAATGGGAAGTGCACATTATGGAAAATTTATCAATATGTTGTAGGACTAAAATACTTTCCACAAAAAAGTTTAAAGGATATGATACACTTGACTTCATCTAGTTCAATACAATAACCTTTCCCTAAATATCTACTTCATGCAAAGCACTATCATTTGAATGGTGGGATTTGGAGTAGGAAGAGATACAAAGAATCATGGAATTTGAGAGACAGGGACTTTATCTAGTCATCCCCTTGTCTTAGACCAAGAATTTCCCTTATAACATAGCAAATAAGTGATATTATCCAGCTTTTACTCAAAAATCTTCAGTGAGAAAAATTCCATAATCTTCTAACTAAGGTCATTCCATTTGGGGAGAGCCCAACTATCAGAAGTCTTTCCTTCCAACAAGCTTAAATCCTTAGGGTAGCTCCTAATCACTCCCTCTGGAATCAAGTAGAACAATTCCAATCCCTCTTGCACAAATTAGACCTTCACATACTAAAAGATAAACATCACCTCCTTCAAAATCTTCTTTTTTGTGACTAAATATCTCCATTTATTTCAATTCATCCTTTTAAGGCATAGTCTCAATATGCTTAAGCACTGTGCTCACCCTCCTTTTGCCTTTTGTAGCTTGTCAGTATCATTCTTAAAATATGCTTTTTATTATTAGAACTGAACACGATACTCTAGGTGTAGTTTAATCATAACAGAATACAGTGGGACTATTATCTCCCATATCTGAACATTTTATCTTTAATACCATTAAGAAAATACTCAGTTGTTGAGATGTAATGACAGCATGTTTGTGAACATTTTTCTAATCATAAATCACAATGTAAAATATAAGCAATGGTCCCTCATGAAGATTACCATCTAGTGAAGGGCAAAGAAAATTAACATACAGAGCATAACTAAAAAGAATACAAAACAGCATATAATTGGATGCTAGACTTGTACAGACTACAAATGTTACCTGGAGAAGACTAATACCTTTGGGATCAAGACAAGAGAATCTTTAAGAAAGGATTTTTTGAGGAGAAGGGTCTGAAAATAGGCCTTGACAAATAAGATGATAATGTAAATCTGGCAGTTTGGGGATGTGGAAGTTCATAAAACAGACCAACCTTTCTATCTTTCTGCTGCATGAGTTGGCATGTAGGAATATTTTGGGGTGGAAGGGTTAATAAAAATAAGGTGAAGTAGTGAGCTCAGAGAACAACGAGAAAACACAAATCAGAACTGACTTTTTACAAAGGCAAGAAGAAAGATGGTGAAGTTCAAAATGAACATGTCACTTGTCTCATGTCATCACTGTCATTGCCAGTCATCAAGGCCTCCATCTTCAATCCATCAGTCAGCTCAATGATAGCAGGAGAGAATATTGAACTTGTCTGAGAACAGAGAAAAATTGTATCCAAATAACTCTGGAGAGAACAGAGCTCTAGAACTATTATAAAAATACTCAGAAACCCTATTTCTCAGGGTGCTAAAAGAGAATGGTCTGAGAATATATGGGACCAAGGGGTTCATGACTGAGAGGAAAGTCACAACAGATTCTACTCTGAACCCTGGAACCCAATATTGGTTCTTTAATCTCCCTTCCCCTAAATCCAAAGGGGTTCTAAGTTACACAAGTATAAAACTGTATTAAAATCCGTTGGAAAGGTCAAAATGTCTGTGGAAGTAAAATGGGATAACATATCAGCAAACAACAGAGATGTTTCTCACAAACACTATTTTCTTCCAAAACTAGAATGATTTAGGTCTGTGAGTTAAATAATCCTAAGTCCCAGAGGTAAATGTATTACGAGGAAAGATTCTAGGCAAGAAGTAGAGGACAAATAAAGACCAGGTACCCCTCAAGGTATTTTTTTCTTCTTCTCTAATAGATCTATCCTTCATAATAGGGACTATCCAAGTAGGCATGAATTTTTGTCTATTTTTATTTTATTTGTATCATTTTCTCTTTGTACATAGCAGAAATTTACAGCATTCCAGATTTTTCATTTGAATTTGCCAAGGTGAGATGAGGATCAATGCCTTTCTAAATGCTTTCAGAAAACACTTTCTTAATTATAGCAGATGAAATAGGTAAGCAAGATGAAAAAGTTAGAGAACATAAGACCCATATGATATTGCTCATTGAGCTGGCAGGAAAGACCTCAGTATGAGCTATCCGGGAGAAAAGAAGGAATAAAATTGGTGAAGGGTGGGCAAAGACTCACACCTGGACAAAGGCAGTGAAGCTAGAAGGTCTCTCATGTTTCATTACAGAAAGGAAAAAATCTACCCAAGAAATTACTTAGCAATTAACCTTGTAATCCTTAAGTGGGAAAAAACCTAATGAATAACTTAGACGGTTCATTTCCATCAATCATCTGAAAAGCATGCCCAAGGTAGCATTCTGCAAAATTGTGACAATTGGATTAAAATAGCATTGGAACATACCAGTGGAAAAGGAAAAAAAAGAAAGATAAGAAGAAAAAAGTGAAGGAGATGATAATGACAATAATAATAATACAAGGTATTCTCTTACACTTTAAATCTAAAAACTATTTTCTCTGAACTAACAATATTTAAATCAATAATAGATATAATTCTAGCCTGATCTGAGGACAACAGAATAGCCAATATCTAATGCTCCAATTTTATGCTTCCAATCTGGAATGATACAAAGTTTGCCTTGTAGAAAGAATGAATACAGGATACTTGGGCAGAGGAGAGGCAGGGAGGAAGGGAAATACATTACAAGGGAGGGAGAAAAAGAAGAGGGAGAGGGAGAGGGAGAGGGAGAGGAAGAGGGAGAGGAAGATCCACCACTCAAATTTTTAGCCACTATTTTGTTTTGTTGATTGCTCTTTCATAATATAGTTTTAAATTTGGTCTTTCTAGGCCACCTTCCTTTACATTTTTTCATTAATTCCCTTTATTCTTGACCTTTTATTCTCCCAATGAATTTTGTTATTTTTTCTAGCACTATAAAATAAATTTTTAATAATTTGATTGGTATGGAACTGAATCAGTAAATTAATTTAGGTAGATTTGTCATTTTATTAAAATAGCAAGGCCTGTCCTTGAGCAATTGATACTTTTCTAGATGTTTAGATCTGATTTTATTTATATGAAAAATATTTTGTAATTTTGTTCACATGGTTCCTGGATTTGCCTTAGCAAGTAGACTCTGAAATATTTTATGTTGTATACAGTATTTTAAATAGAAGTTCTCTTTCTATCTCTTCTTTGCTTAGCTTTATTGGTAATATACAGAAATGCTGATAACTTATGTGCATTTATCTTATATTCTACAATTCTAAATAGTTTTTTAATTGATTCTCCAGGACCATCTCATCAGCAAAGAGTGATATTTCTGTTTCTTCATCACCTATTCTAATTCCTTCAACTTCTCTTATTAATAAAGCTAACAATTCTAGTACAAAATTGAATAATAGGGGTGATAATGGCCTTCCCTATTTATTCCTGCTCTTAATGGGAAAGCTTCTAGCTTATACTCATTACATATAATGTTTAATAAAAGTTTAAGATAAATACAACTTAACATTTTAACTAAATCTCCATGTATATCTGTACTTAGTGTTTTTAGTAGGAATGGGTGCTGTATTTTATCAAAAGCTTTTCTTTGCATCTATTGAGATAATTGGATGATTTCTGTTAGTTTTGTTATTGACATGGTCAATTATGGTAAAAGTTTTCCTACTATTGAACCAATCCTATATTCTTGGTATGAATCTCACCAGGCTATAGTGTATTATCCTCATGATAAATTGCTGTAATCTCTTTGATAATACCTTATTCAAAAAGTTTACATCAATATTCATTAAGGAAATTATTCTCTGATCTTCTTTCTCTGTTTTGCTCTTCCTGGTTTAGGTATCAGCAGGATATTTTTGTCATAAAAATAACTTGGTAGAACTCCACTTATTTTTCCAAGTAATTTATATAGTGTTGGAATTAATTGTTCTTTAAATGTTTGATAGAATTCACTTATAAATCCATTTGGCTCTGAAGATTTTTCCTTAGGGAGTTCACTGATTGCTTGTTCAAATTATTTTTTCTAAAATGAGGTTATTTAAGTGTTTTGTTTTCTCTTCTGTTAACTTTGGCAATTTATATTTTTATAAATATTTATCCATTTCACTTGGATTGTCAGATTTATTAGCATACATTTGGGCAAAATAGCTCCTAATTATTGCTTTAATTTTCCTCTTCATTGGTGGTGAATTCGCCCTTTTCATTTTTGATACTGATAATTTGGTTTCTTTTTTCTTTTTCTAATCAAATTAACCAAAAGTTTATCTACTTTATTGTTTTTTTCATAAAACCACTTCTTAGTTTTATTTATTAGTTCAATAGTTTTCTTAGTTTCAATTTTATTTAATATCTCCTTTGATTTTCAGAATTTCTAATTTGGTATTTAATTGGGATTTTTAATTTGTTCTTTTTCTAGATTTTTTAGTTATATGTCAAATTCATTCATCTGCAGTTTCTCTATTACATTCATGTAAACATTTAGAGATATAAAATTTCCCCTAAGTACTGCTTTAGCTATATTCCATAAATTTTGGTATGTTGTCTCATTATTGTCATTGTTTGATGAAATGATTGTTCCTGTCATATGTTGTTTGATCTCCTCATACTTTAAGATCAGATTATTTGCTCCTAATTAATTTTAATGATCCTTTATTATCTGTAATTTTTATTGCATCATTATCTGAAAAGGGCTCATTTAACATTTCTTCGTTTCCGCATTTGATTGTGTGGCCTTTTTATGCTCTAAAATATAGTCAGTTTTTGTGTAGGTGTCATTTATCACTGAGAAAAAAGGTGTATTCTTTTCTACCCTCAATCAATTTTCTTCATAAGTTTATCATATCTAATTTTTCTAAAATTCTATTCACCTTCTTAACTTCTATTTATTTTGTGTTTAAGTTTATCCAGTTCTGAATGTGGGGGGTTGAGATCCCCTATTAATATAATTTTCTGTCTCTTTCTTCCTTATTCTCTATTTTTTTTGGGGGGGTGCTATATCCCATACGTTTAGTAATGATATTACTTCATTGTCTATATTACTTTTTAGGAAGATGTAGTTTCCTTCCTTGCCTCTTGCTTTCTCTGAGATCAGGATTTCTACCCCTGCTTTTTTTTTTTTAACTACATTTGAGGCATAATACATTCTGCTTCAGCCTTTTACTTTCACTCTGTGTGTGTGTGTCTCTGTTTCAAGTGTGTTTCTTGCAAACAAGATAATGTAGGATACTTGTTTTTGATCCACTTTGTTATTTGCTTTTTTATGGAATAATTCATCCTTTTCAAATTCATAGTTATGATTACTAATTGTGTATTTTTTCTTATCCTATTTTCCTCCCTTTTTATACTTTTCTCTCTCCTTTCACCTTGTCCCTTCTCATGAGTGTTTTGCTTTTAACCACTATCTCCCCTAATCTGCCCTCCTTTCTATCACTCCTTCTCTTTTCTTTTCCCTTTCCCCTCCTACTAACTATAGGTTAAGATAGATTTCTCTCTACAATTGAGTGTAAGTTATTCCCTCTTTGAGCCAATGCACTGAGTAAAATTCAAACAATCCTCATCCCTTCCCTTTGTTCCCTCAAGTATAATAGATCTTTCATAACTCTTCACATAATATAGTTTATCTCATTCTACCTTCCCCTTTCATCTTCTCCCAATATTAACTTTTAACTTTTTTGCATCACATGAAAATCAACTTTTACTCATGCCCTCTGTTTAAGTATGTCCTGTTTAACTTCCCTAATAGAGTTACAATTCTTAAGAGTTAAAAATATCATCTTCCTTATTTAACTGTAAGGAGTTTAGCCTTATTGAATACAATGGGTTTTCTTTTCTTGCCTGTTTACCTTTTTATGTTTTTCTTGAGTCTTGTATTTGAAGACCAAATTTTCTGTTCAGCTCTCATGTTTTCATCAAAAAAATTTGAAAGTCTCCAAATATTCATCTTTTCCCTAAAAGATTATGCTCAGTTTTTCTGGGTAGTTGCTTCTTGGTTATAATTCAAGCTCCTTTGCCTTCTGAAATATCATATTCCAAACCTTCTTATAGTTTAATGTAGTCTATCTAATCCTTTTTTTCCCCTGAGACAATTGGGGTTAAGTAACTTGCCCAGGGTCACACAGCTAGGAAGTAGAAAGTGTCTAAGGCCAGATTTGAATTTAGGTCTTCCTGACTTTGGGTTCGGTACTCTATGCACTATGCCATCTAGCTGTCCTGTCCTGTGTAATCCTGACTGTGAATCCCTGATATATGAATTTTTTTTTTTTCTGGTTGCCTGCAGTACTTTCTCCTTGACCTGATAATTCTGGAATTTATCCACATTATTTTTTGGAGTTTTCATTGTGCGATCTCTAGAATGAGTTGAATCATTTCACAACTCCACCACCAATGCATTAGTGTGTTTGACTAATTCTTGATGTCTCATACAGTCATTAGCTTCCACTTGCCCAATTCTAATTTTTAAGGAATTATTTTCTTCAGTTAGCTTCTATGCTCCTTTTCCATTTGGCCAATTCTCCTTTTAAAGGAGTAGTGGATTTAGTGGATTCCTGCCCCCCATACCCTCTTTCCCTCATTTAGCCAATTCCTTTTTTTTTTTTTTTTTTCTGAAGCAATTGGGATTAAGTGACTTGTCCAGGGTCACACAGATAGAAAGTATTAAGTGTCTGAGGCCAGATTTGAACTCAGGTCCTCCTGATTTCAGGGCTGGTGCTCCATTCACTATGCCACCTAGCTGCTCCCAATTGCATTTAAAAAAAAAAAAAGTTGTTTTCTTTAATTTTTGTGTTTCCTCTTCCAAACTGTTGACTCATTTTTTTTTCATTTTTGCATAACTTTCATTTCTTTTCTCAACCTTTGTCCTATATTACTTGATATCCAAAATCATTTTTTAAATTCTTCCAAGAGGAAGAATTTTGGCCTCAGATGAATTCATTTTTTCCTTTGAGGTTTCTCACATAGGCATTTTGACATTTTTGTCCCCTTCTGAGTTTGTTTTGATCTTCTCTATTGCCATAATAACTTTCTGTGGTCAGAGTTCTTTTGGGGGTTTTGTGTATTTTTTTAAAAGTGGAGCTCCATTTCTGGGAAATAAGAGGCACTATCCCAAGCTTTTTGAACTGGCTTTCTGTACTGGGGCCTCTAGCTCTGGCAGTTTGCCCAATGTGTTGATTGGCCTGATCTGGTAGCTCCTGTTTTGCTTGCATAACAAGGTTCCTGGCCTGGCAGTTTGCCTGCTGCACCAGGACTGAAAGTCTCACCGATGGACAGTTCTGCCACTGGACTCCTGAGCTAGAACCATGGGGATTCAGTTGAGTTATTGATCAGAACTCCCTAGAGTCATTGCAGATTATTGAGCCTTTGTTTCAGGGAGAATTCAGATGTTGTTAAAGAGGGAAAAGGGAAAGAAGAAGATAAGGGAATAAATATTCTTATACTATGCATTAGGTGTGCTAAGCATTTTTTACAAGTATCTCATTTGATCCCCACAACAACCCTGTGAGGTAGGTGCTATTATTATCTCCATTTACAATTGAAGAAACTGAGGCTTTTAATGATTAAGTGACTTGCTCCAGGTCACATAGCTAGTAAGTGTCTGAGGCTACTGTTGAATTCAAAGACTTCCTCACTCCTGGCCCAGTGCCATTATGAGCCTTTGTTGAAAAAGAATTTAGGGGTCATTAAAACATGAATAGTTTCCTGAATGCCATTAACCAGCTTTCTTCCTCTAATTCAATTTCAATCGCACTTTGTTATTTATCCGCAGTAACTTTCTAAGGTACATATCATGATGGATCAACTCCTGAGCTGTCTATTCAACTGCATATATAAACTGGGCAATAGGCATTCTTAATCCTCTTGGTATTTTCTTTTGAGTGATTGAGCATCTCACTTGAGAGCCTCTTCAGTTTTGTCAACCTTGATGCAATTAGAATAATGTCATCTGTCCCCCTTCCCCCCAAAAAGGAAAGAAAACTCAATTTAATGTAGAAAAGCATTGAACTGGCAGTCAAAATCCCAGCTGTACTATTTACCAAGTCATTTAAGTTTTGAGGGACTCATTTTCCTCATCTGTAAAATGGTCTCAATTTACAAGGTCTTCTCTAGCTCCTAAATCTGTGATCCTTTGTCTGATTCTGGTTACCAGCATGATGGTCACTTAGGAATCAGCTGTTTACAACTAGACAATCGGTTTGTTAGGAAAAAAAAAATCAGAATCAATACCAAATTAGAAGAAAGAATAAAAATGAAAAAAAGATATGGCATGTAATTAGACACCTCCAACCTCACTTATTTCAACAAGCAGTTGAAAATGGGAAATATATAAAAGAAAAGGCATTACCTATAACTAGGAGATCAAAAGAGCTAAGAAAATTGCCTAAGCCAGCAAACACTTGATCTCCTTGACAAGCAGAAGGACATTGCAGCCAAGGGCAACAATGGTTCAGAATTTTAAGTTTTATAAAATCTTATTGAGGATGATGGTGGAAAATTATGGCCATTTTCATCTCATTAAATAGCAAGAGATAATGAAGAACAAAACAAATGTTTCCTTCTATCAAGACGAATGTACTTCTTTGTGATTTTAATTCATTGCTCCAAATTCTGCATATTGGCAGTCAAACAGGACAAGTTTAATCTCTCTTCCACATGACAACCCTTCAAATATTTGAACATAGCTAGCATGTTCTGCTCATATCATTACTTCTCCAAGCAAAAATTAACCACTTTTTTCAATTGATGGCCTGCTCTCAAATTTCTTCACATTCTTGGTCACCTTCTTCTACACTCTCTCCAGATTACCAACATCCTTCCTGAAATGTGGTACCTAAACTGAAAAATTTTCTCATGATCTAGATAGACAAAAGAATATAGAAGATTTCTCATTTTCCTGATTCCAGAAACTCTACCCTCTTTAATTCAACCTAAGATTCCATCAACTTTCTCACCTATACTATTAGGCTATACTAAATTTATAGTCTACTGAAACCTCCAGATCTTTTCCAAATTAAGTATTTTAAATCATACTTCTTCTATCTTTTACTTATGAAACTGATTTTTGTAATTCAAATGTAAGACTTTACATTAACCTATATTAAATTTCTCATTAAAATCAACCCAGTGTTCAAGACTATTAAGAACATTTTGAATACTGATCTTGTCATTGAATCAGTTAGCTATCTCTCCCAGCTTTATGTCATCTTCAGATTTATTAAACATGATATCTATGTCTCCATCCAAGCCATCAATCAAAAATAATCAGTCACATAGCGTCAAGTACAGATCCCTGGAGAATTCCAACATACACTTCATTCAAAAGTGACATTAAAAGATTAAATGATTGCTTTCTAGGTTCGGGCATTTAAGCAGATCTAAATCCTCTATCATGAAGCTCATTTCTCTTGACTTTGTTCACAAGGGTAGCATAAGAGATTTTGCTAAATGCTTGCTAAAATTTAAGCAAAATAAATAGTATTATAAGGTCTGTATTCTGAAGAAATCATGAAAAGAGGAAAAGGATTGAAAATTGAAGAAATGTTTGTCAATTGGAGAATGATTGAACAAGTTGGGGTATATGGATGTAATGAAATGCTATTGTGCAAGAAGAAATGATGAGCAGGCAGATTTCAGAAAAACCTGAAGAGACTTACATGAACTTAAGCTGAAGGAAGTGAGCAGAACCAACAGAACATTGTACACAATAACAATCCCTTCATGTAATGATCAATTATGATAGAATTAGCTTTTCTCAGCAATACAATGATCCAAGATAATTCCAAAGGACTCATGATGGGAAATGTTATCCACAGTCAGAAAAAGGACTATGGAGTCTGAAAGCAAATCAAAGCATATTGATTTTACTTTTGGAGGTATATTCCTTCTTATGGTTTTTCCCTTTTGTTCTGATTCTTCCTTTACAACATGGCTTATGTGAAAATATGATTAACATGATTATTCATATGTAATCTATATGAAATTGCTTGCTTCTTAGAAAGGGGTATGGGGAGGAAGGGAGAACATTTTAGAACTCAAATTCTTATAAAAGTGAATTTTAAAAACTATCTTTACATGTAATTGGAAAAAAATAAAATACTGTTAAGTGGGGGGATTTAAATTTAGGCAAAATAGATATCTACAGAATTATCCTGAACTGGAAGTCTAGTAATTCTGTCAAAAAAGGAAACATAATTAGTCTGATGTACATAATTTGCTGCTATTGAAGCCAAGATGGCTCTTATTAACCATTGTTTCCTCTTCCAGGTGTTCAGGAACCATTTTGTTAAATGTTTCCTTCTGGGATTTTTGCCAGGAATTTAAGTCAAAATCATGGTCTTATCATTTATAGAGTCCCTTCTCTTCTATGTTTGAAAAATTAAGACAATTGCTCTTCTAATAACCTAGTCTTATAGTCTAATATAGTCTAATAACCTAGTTTTAAACCAGGCTTAAACCAGGGATCACCAATGGATTCACCAATCACAACTACCAAACTTTTCAGTATTATATGATGTGATTCATCTGGGTCTGGTGATTAGGACTCATCAGGAGCACTTAGGGTAAGTTTTCTACTTATCTTGGATTTCAATTCTCTATTAAACATTTTTGTTCTTCCTTTTTCAATTCAAAGTTGATAATAAAAATGTACAAATACATAAAGAATGTATTATTTTCTGAATATGTCAACCTTGAGATGCAGTTACCTCAAATTCTTCATCTAGTTTCTCTTTCTATATAGGTGGTCTACAATATATTTCTGATATCTCTGTTGTTTCTATTTTAGAGAGGAGGAGACTCCAGTCATTTTATTCAAAATTATGGAAGTATTAAGTGTAAGAAATGGCCTTCCAATTCTGGTCTTCTAGCTCTAAATCTGAACCCCTTTGCATTGTACTAAATTGTATTTCTTTACTTTAAGAGATGAGGTAGCATATCTATTATTGTTTTCTCAATACTTAATAACATGCTTGAATTGTAGGATTCAAAATCCTTCTTACTACAAAACTACAAAACTACAAAAAAAAAAAAAATAAGAAGAAAAGAAATTGAGACAGAGTTTCAAGCCCATAGTACTTTATTAAAGAGGTCCAGTTCCTTCTAATGAAGTAGACCTCAGCTCTTCCTCATAGTCTGAGATGTGCCCCTGTCCTCTGAACTCTATTTTTATAGTAGTTGATACACAGATACTCTGAATAGACTTAGTTTTTGAGGGACAAAAATGATGTATTAACTAAAATGTGGTATATATATATAGTCATGGATTGGGAGAAGCATAGGATATCTCTTCTGACTAACTGATCATAAGATGGATGGATTTCTCTTCATGTTGGGCAAGAGGAGATGGTACAGGCCATACAGAGATACGAAAAATAAATTGGGGGACTTTCTACACTGTGCACACACACACACACACACACACACACACACACACACACGGTTTGGATGTCCTGCAAAACAGGAAGCAGATACTTTTGTCAGCATTATTATGATTGCACAAGTGAGCTTCATGAACTAGTAAACAAGTGTTGAACCTTGGATTAAAGTTTGAGGCCTATTATAAAGGCCTATAAAGTCTATCTTATCTAATTATCCCTATAGGATTTCTGTAAAATATGTATTAGTACATGTCTATTCTTGCACTATTGTTAGATGACTTACTAAATATGTATTACTAGATGAGCATATCATTAATAATGACTAATATTCCTAACTCCTTATGGAATCACACTGAAATGATTAATGTTGATCAGAATAGAGTAAGGGTCATAATGAATTATATCTTACAGAACATAGTAGATACTTTTAAAAGTATCTTTAATTTAACTGATACCTGAGGTCTGGAACCTCTCTGAATTCAGATTCAGTAAATTTGGTAGGACAAACCTATAATGCCTACTACTTTGGAAAGCGTAAGCTGGGTAGAGAGCTTTGATTGGGAGTTCTGAGTTGCCATAGGACTAAAAGGAAAGGATGTCTTAATAAAGACCAACATCATCGTGGCTAGACCTGGAGAGTTGGGGGGGGGGGACAGAGAAGGACCACTGGGATGCTTTTTTATAAGGGTTTCCATGCCATTCACCCATCAGATCACCATCCTGAACACTCGGTTAATTGCCAAAAGAGATGAAAGCTTTAGCTGAATTATAGTCTTACTCCAAGAATTTGTTATCTAGTAAGGGAATAAGAAGGTGTTTATTTGACAGAATTCAAGGGATTTCAGTGAGATACTCTAGAGTCAGAAGACATGGATTCAAATCCCTTCTCTACTACTTAGTACTTGTGTGATTTTGGATTAGTCATTTCTAAACAAGTTTCCTCATTTGTGAAATGTGAAATTATAATAATAACAATAATTAACATTACTATAGAGTACATGTTTATAAATCTTGTACTGGAAGGCATATTACCAGTTCAAGATTTATTAACCTGTACTCTATAGTAATGTAAATTATTGTTATTATTATAATTATCATCAATAAGGAGACCACGAACCAGAGAGATGAACTGTGCTGTGTCACACAGAAGGGTTTGACTTCAGGGATCTTACCTCTCAAGCTACTATCTCTACCCAGAACCCATTATCAATCTTGAATCTGCCACTTTTACCCCAAATCTTGGCTGTAGGGGGAAGAAAAACTTTCTCCTCTTAAACAATTATGGAGAACTTGTATAAGCAAAGAAGGGACTTGAGGGCAAGTATGTTGCTCTGTTCTTTGGGAAAGAGAAGTAACTTTAAAAACTAACAATTTGTTTTAAATCTATAACTTCCAGCATTAATGACCACTAATCTATTAAGATGAATTTCAGGAATTTCTTAATTGTTCAATCACCATAGGACTCCAGAGGATACATGTTTATAAGAGTTATGCAAGTGGGGAAAAGAATGGCCTTTAATTTGATTTCCATTTATTATGTTTTACCAGGAGAGATGGCTCCTGTTTGAATACCAGAGAGCTCCAAGATTTCTAGACAATGTTTATGCAGCTAGGGAATTTAGTTAGTTTGTCATTTTAAACTTTAGCAAAGAGCTCCTATGCTTCCATTGCTGAATAGTACTGATGGACAACTATTGTCATTAGTTGTTGCCTTGTAAGGAGACCATGTAGTCCAGCAAAACATGTGCAGGCTCTGGAATCTGAGGACCTGGATTCAAATCCTTGGTGTGGTTCTTATTCTCTGTATAGTTTTGATCTAGTTACTTCATCTCTCTAGATCCCACTTAAATTTTTTAGGTCCCATTTGTAAAAAAAAAATTAAGGGGCTTGGACTACATGGCTTATGAAATCCCCTCCAAGTCCAAATCTATGATTAAAAAAAATTAGCTCTTCCTTGTAGGCTTAATTGCTTTGGTTCAGATGTGGACAATTTCAAATAGCCTTATTTTTGTTTTGTTTTTCTAGGGTAGTTTTTTTTTTTAATTGATGCCTTAAAAAATCATAGTCATTTTCTTACATACTTCTCCCACCACACCAATCCTTTCCCCATGTAACTGAGGATTAACAGACCATATACAAATCTGTTCTTGATTCTTGCCAACTATATGTGCTAATTCAAGCAATCTTGTGTTTCCCAGTGCTAAAGGACTCACATTTTGAGATGAGAAAAGCCCCCCTCCATTGAACAGGAAAAGCATTAGATATTTTTTAAAGGAATGATGCCGTTCTTGATCTTTTTTTCTTTGGACTCTGTGTAGCAAATAGGTCTCCTATGAGAACCTAACCCACCTTCACTCTTACCCTTCCACCCTCACTTAGACATATAAACAATAAAACATTAGTGAATGGCCAAGAACATAATAATAATAGTTTGCATTTATATAGCATATGAGATGTGCAGAATATTTTGCATATATTATCTCATTTGATACTCATAGTAACTCTTTAGGTAGATCGTCTGACAAAACTGAGATAAAAAGATTAGGTAACTAGTAAATGACTCTAGTAGGATCCAAACTCAAATCTTCTTGACTACAGGTTCAACATGCTATCCATTAAACCATCTAGTTGTTTCACACATGTCCTGTTTAGGCAAAGCTGAAGCTAGAATTAAGGTTTCTTTACCTGACCCTAAGTAACCAAATAATGATTTCAAAAAGGATGTTGTCCTGGATTGAAAATTACCTAGTGAGTCTAAGAGATCTGGAGATCCTGGATTCTTTGGGTGGTAGGTAAATTTCTGCTCCAGAAAAGATGATCACTGACTAGAGTAGATGCTTGAGCTCTGACTTAGACTTGGATTTGGTTCAATTGACATGAACTTTAAGGAGACAGAGGAGAGTTCCATAGAAATATAATAATGTATATTCAACAAACTACTTTATGCTCTGATGAGGTCTAACTATTACTCTCCTGGGGGAGTTTTTTTTTTTTAATTTATTTTAAGTTTGTCTGTTAATGTATAGATATTATGTGTTTAGCATTTCTTTTAATTTTGCCTGTTTTTTAAGTTTGTTAATGTATGATTATGAATATTATGTGTTTGGCATTCTTTTGTGTGTAGAAAATAAATAAATATTCCAAGCCCAGGTTCTTATTCATAGATATAACAAAAAGCCCCCCCAAAAAAAACATATGCATACATATACAACAAGATCAACTGACAAAATCACGTATTATAGCACATAAAATATCCTTATCTTCTTGAGTTTAAACCTAGTTTCAGGCTCTTACTAGTTGTGTGAGCTTGGGCAAGTCACTTAACTCTGCCTCAGTTTCCTCATCTGTAAAATGAACTGCAGAAAGAATGGGACACCACTTCAGTATCTTTGCCAAAAAAAAAAAAAAAAAAACCCTAATGGAGTCACAAAGAATTGATCATGACTAAAAACAACAAAAAGAAAGTCAAATTCTCTTTTTCATCATTTATTACAGTATTAATATAATACTATTCCATTACAGTAGATACTACAGCTTATTTAACCAATTTTTAATTGATGAATATCCACTTTTTTTCTAGCTTTTGTGACAATCACCAGTTGGTCTCTTTTTCCTTCATAGATAGAAAGGTTTTTTATTTTGTTTTGTTTTTACATCTAACAAAATGAAAGTCATATACTCTAAGTATATTGTTACTTAATGCCTTCCCTTCTTGGGCTCCTTGGTGTCTCGGTCAATCTCAGTTTCCCAGTTAATCCCAACTTCCTTTTCCCTATTTTGCCTATTTTGTATCCCAACCCTCACAGTCTGGATAGAAGATAACTTCCCAGTTCTCCTTTAAATTCTATGCTACAATCTTCACCTATTTTCCTTATACACAGGTGTCACACATGCCTGATACCCATCATCAGAATTTCAAGGAAAAGAAAAATGGGAGTCTATTCTGCTGGTATACTTCAGAAAAGCATGTCTTTAATATAGATGTAACCATTGCCTTTATTAATCCTTATTTTACTCATTCTGTACCTTTATGTACAATCTTAAGTATCTGAAGAAGCAGAAAGCTTCAGTCCCACATGAATACAGACATCACCACGTAACATAACAACATCACAAGAAAAGAAGATCCAGGACCATACTTTAGATCACCACATTTTGCAGTCTCAATTACATTTCCAGTCTCTCAATCATATTCACATAATGTTGAAACATGTAAGGACACTTAAAGATTATTTTATAGACAAGAACTGAGTCCCAGAGAGATATAGCAATTTCTGAAGGTCATAATAGGGGGGAAAAAAACCTGGGATTCAAATCCAGGGATTTTTTGTCTCTTAGTCATAGGACCCAGAGCTAGAATGATATTGAAATATTCATATTAGCATCTTGGTGGCAAAATAGAATACAGCACTGTCAGGAATACCTAAATTCATTTTCAGACTCAAATATTTACTATATATGCCAGCCTGGACAAATCTCTTTGCCTCAATTTCCTCAACTACACAAGGAAAATAGTAATAGCAACCATCTCACAGAATTATCATGAGAATCAAATAAGATCATATTTGTAAAGAACTTAACACAGTTTCTGACATATGATAAATGCTAAATAAATGATTATTCCATTCCACTTTTCTTAGTTCAGTCCTCTTATTTTACAGATGAAGAAAGTCCAGAAAAAGCTGACCAATGTCACACACAGGTGATATTAATTAATATTAATTAATTTAATATTATTAAAGATTTAAAGCTGGAAGGAACCTTAGAAGTTATCCAGTCTGTTTCATTTTATAGATAAGGAAACTGAGGTCCAAATTGCCTAAAGCCTATGGCTTTCCCAAGATCATACAGGTAGAAATTTAGAAAGGTGGGATTTGAACCAAAATCCAATGTCTCCAAACATGGCACACTTTTTCCTGCATGACTACAAGAACAGGTCTTATTGTCCTCTGGGGAAAATCAAAATTAAGAGGCAGTTCAGTGTTGGAAGTGGGGGGAGAAGCCCTAAATTCTGGGTTCAGGTTTCAGCTCTAATATTCTGATGATTTCTACCTGTATGAGCCTAGGAAACTTACTTAATTTCTCTAAACCTCAATTTTCTCATTTTTAAAATTTGGGGGCTGGATGACCTTTCCCTTCTAGCTTTCAAACTATGGCCCTAGAATCACTTTTCTACTACTCCACTACTGTCACTATAGAAGCAAAAGAGGCAACCTAGAACCCAATGTCATTTTGTCTTAGTTTCCCAAGGCCAAAGAAGTGGCCATTCTATTGGTGATGCAGTAGCTCCCAATTTTACTAGATTAACCCTTGGAGGGGACTTCCGGTTAAGATGGCGGAGAGGAGGCTCACTGCTGCATAAGCTCCACGCTTTCTCTCACTATCCACTTCATTACAAGCCTCTGAATTAATGCTTGACTGAAAAAAATCCACATATAGTTACCAAGAGAAGCCATCCTTGAGATCTGCCAAGAAAGGTCTGTCTTTACTGGAGGACTGGGATGGTTTTAGATCGGGTGCAGGCGGCAGGCAGCGGCAGGGAGAGCACGGGAGCAGACTGGAGAGGGGGTGGGGAGTGATCGCAGCCGTCTCTGCGGGGAGAGCTTCGCTACAGGTTTGGATACTTTGCTCTGGCAGCAAGTCAGCAGCCCAGCAGAGAAGCTAAAAACACCGGGGCTGAAGAATACAACCCCAAACAGCTGGAGTCTCTCGGGACCTGGCCGCTCCCCCCTTTCCCCCCCACAGTGACTCAGCACGCTCTGGGATCTCAGAGCGCAGGCGCAGCACAGTCCTGCTAGTGCCTCACTGCTGCCTCCTGCAGTCTGTAGAGGAAGCTCGGTAACACACCCAGCCTCCCCCAAAGAAAGACTCCAGTTTTTTCTGTTTTTCTTTGGTAGTTTGTCTCTGATTATTAGACAGAATGAGCAAGAAGCTGAAGAGGACTTTAACCCTTGACAGCTTCTACACAGATAGAGAGCAGACTCTAAATCCTGAGGAGACTAAAAACAGACAGTCCCCAGGTGAATCCCCAAAGGAGGAGATCATCTGTTCCTCAGCACAGATGAACCTCATAGAAGTGATTAAAAAGGCTCTCACAAGGGAGCTAGAAGAAAAATGGGGAAAGCAGAGTGAGGCTTGGGAAAAGGAGAGAGAGGCTTGGAAAAAGAGCCTGGAGAAAGTTAAAGAGAGAGTGGATAAAGAAGTAAAATCCTTGAAAAATAGGATTAGTGAACTGGAAACAGAAAACAGCTCTCTAAAAAACAAAATTGGCGAAATGGAAAAAAATTCCACAGAACAAAAGAACTCAATTGGACAATTAGAAAAAGATTTTTTAAAAGTGAGTGAAGAAAATACTTCACTAAAAATCAGAATTGAACAAGTGGAATTAAATGACTCGAGGAGACAAGAAGAATCAGTCAAGCAAATCCAAAAAAATCAAACATTGGAGAAAAATGTGAAATACCTTCTGGGGAAGACAACAGACCTGGAAAACAGATCCAGGAGAGACAATCTGAGAATCATTGGACTTCCAGAAAAACATGATGAAAAAAAGAGCCTGGACACTATTTTCCAGGAAATTATCAAAGAGAACTGCCCAGAAGTCATAGGAACAGAGGAAAAAATAAACATTGAAAGGATTCATCGATCACCCACTGAAAGGGATCCTAAAATCAAAACACCAAGGAATATAGTGGCCAAATGCCAGAACCCTCAGATGAAGGAAAAAATATTGCAAGCGGCTAGAAAAACCCAATTCAAGTATCAAGGAGCCACAATAAGGATCATCCAGGATCTGGCAGCATCCACATTAAAAGATCGAAGGGCCTGGAATATGATATTCTGAAAGGCTAAGGAACTTGGTATGCAACCAAAAATAACTTACCCAGCGAGAATGAGCATCTTTTTCCAGGGAAGAAGATGGACATTCAATGAAGTAAGCGAATTTCATCTATTTCTGATGAAAAAACCAGAACTTAACAAAAAGTTTGATCTACAAATATAGAACTCAAGAGAAATCTAAAAAGGTAAAGATTAATCTTGGGAACTATATTTTGACTATATAGATGTATAAAGAATACATGTATACCTTGTTCTAGAAATTGATGTGGAAAGGACATTGTATCAGAAAAAGGGTAAAGTGGGGGTAGTACATCTCATGAAGAGGCATAGGAAACCTATTATATCTGAGAGAAAGAATGGAGGGGGATGAATATAGTGGGTATCTTACTGCCTTCAGAATTGGCTTTAAGTGAAAAATCTTAAGACATATTCAATCTATGGTGAAACTTCTCCCACCTCATTGAAAAGTGAGAAGGGAAAAGTGAAAAGGGAAGGAATAAGCTAAGTGGAAGGGAATACGGGAACTGGGAGGGAAAGGGGTAAGATAGGGGGAGGAACTCTAAGGCAGGGGGAGGGATACTAAAAAGGGAGGGCTGTGAGAAGCAAGTGGTGCTCACAAGCTTAATACTGGGAAGGGGGGGAAGGGGAAAGAAGGGAGAAAAGCATAAACTGGGGTTAACAAGATGGCAAGTAATACAGAATTGGTCATTCTAACCATAAACGTGAACGGGGTAAACTCCCCCATAAAGAGGAAGCGGTTAGCAGAATGGATTAAAAGCCAGAATCCTACAATATGTTGTTTACAGGAAACACACCTGAAGCAGGGAGATACATGCAGGTTAAAGGTAAAAGGTTGGAGCAAAATCTACTATGCTTCAGGTGAAGTCAAAAAAGCAGGGGTAGCCATCCTGATCTCAGATCAAACTAAAGCAAAAATTGATCTAATTAAAAGAGATAAGGAAGGGCACTATATCTTGCTAAAGGGTAGCATGGATAATGAAGCAATATCTATATTAAACATATATGCACCAAGTGGGGTAGCATCTAAATTCTTAAAAGAGAAACTAAGAGAGCTGCAAGAAGAAATAGACAGTAAAACTATAATAGTGGGAGATCTTAACCTTGCACTCTCAGAATTAGATAAATCAAACCACAAAATAAATAAGAAAGAAGTCAAAGAGGTAAATAGAATACTAGAAAAGTTAGATATGATAGATCTCTGGAGAAAATGTAATGGGGACAGAAAGGAGTACACCTTCTTTTCAGCAGTTCATGGAACCTATACAAAAATTGACCATATATTAGGACATAAAAACCTCAAACTCAAATGTAGATTAACCCTAGGAGAGTAGATTCAAATCTACCCTTGAAGCCATTCTACCATAATAAAAACATTCCATTCACATGGTCTTTGAGAACCCAGTACCAATTCCATGCCATGATGACACAATGAACTAGGATTTCTTACATAAATATATCTAAAATCAACTTTTACTATCTTTACAACTTTACTACAACTAACTTTACTACTAAAATCAACTATACTACAATTGATCTTGCTGGCCACCATTTCTGTCAGTAGTGCTACCATTCACCCAGTTTCCCATATCCATACCCTTGGGATTATCTATATCTTTTCTTTCTTATATTCAATTAGTCATTAGGTCCTCACAATTCAAGCTTTGAGATATATTTCAAATCTGTTTTGTCCTATTTTTCATTATTACCACCATTCCTCTCATTGCCACCTACATGAATATCATAACCACTTCTTTCCAAGATTTCCCACTTCAATTATTTCTCTTTTTGATCCTTCTTTTCATTTGTTGCCCAAATCACCCTTCTTGTACATCAATCTTAAATATCAGCCAATATATATCAATCTTATATATCATGTCAGTCCTCTGCTCAACTTTCTTCAGTGGCTCTCAACTATAAAATTCAAATTCTTCTGGATGGTATTAAGACACACCACAGACTAATACCACCCTACCTTTCCTGGATTTTGCTTTATTATAATTTTCTAGGTACTTTACATTCTAACTAAATTCAACAACTTTCTTCAAATAAATAATACACTGTTCTTTCACACATCCATATTTTTGCTAAATTGTTTCATAATAGCTAGAATTCTTCCTTCCCTTTCTTCTCTTATTGAATTCCCACCCATTCTTTAAAATTCAATTCAAATATCACTTCCTGGAAGATCTTCCTAATTATCTTCGCTCCCTCCCCAATCAGTAATGCACTTCCTTTTGGAGCTTTATATCATACTTTATTTTTAAATTAATAAATGGAAATGTGTAGCATTTTATTCCCCCATAGATTATATAAATTACTTAAAGAAAGGACTATATTGTAATGAAAAAAAAATTGTGTCCCTAAGTGCCTGACTTTCTGCACATAGTAAATACTTTTAAAATATCTATGTTGATAAATATGAGGATCTTCTCCAATTCAGTTCCAAATGACCAATGATGGATAAAATTCTAGTGATTGGCAACTCATTGCCTTCTGAAACAATGCATTCTACTTTTGGATATTTCTAATTGTTAAGAAATTCCGCAATATAATTGGGTTAAAATCTCTTTATTTATAATGTCCATTGGTCCTAATTATTCCCTCTGGAGTCAGACAAAATAAACATAATTTCATTTTTACATGATAACCTGTCAAATAGGTTATAGCTGCTACTGCATGTCCCATCCCTCAACGCTTCTCTTCTTGAAGATTAACAACTCCAATTGCTTCAATCAAACCTCATGCAACATAGTTTTAAAGTCCCTTACCATCCTAGTGTCTTTCTCTAGAAAGGCTTCAATTTACCCAATAATCCTCCTAAAATGTGGTGCCTAGAATTAAATATAATATACAATTAGTTGTATTTCTCAGCAGAGACATATAAACAACTAGAATCATTAGTAGATAGATACTTTTGAGCAGTAGAGGTAGGTGTCTGCTTTTAACACAATCAAGGGAATAATTGGGATTCTATTCATTGTAATGGAAAGAAAGTAAATATCAAATCATTTTCCTGCCAATTACTGATTATAGCTCTGAGTAAATTCTACTCAGAAATCAGTGCCTTCAGAAGTTCTACCCATCCCCTAAGCTCTTTATTCTTTTCTTTTATTTCTTTTTTTTTTTTTTTTTTTTTGCAAATCTGTGAAATCAATCATTAGTGAGAAAATGAGGTGATAGCTTTCTTACAGGCACAAAATTTCTTTTAAAAAAATGTTATTGCTGTCATTTGTTTTCTATCACCTTCTTGTACAAATATATCCCTTCCTCTACCTCTTTTAAAAGACTTAAAATAAATAAGAAAAAAATAGACAGTTGAGCAAAACTAATGAAAACACCAACCAAGTCAGACATGCAACATTCAAATCCTGTAATTCCCTCTCCCCGTTTGCAAAGAAGACTTCTCAATTTTTTTCTTTAGGTCCAAGTTCAGTTCAACTTTGTTGTCATTGTTTCCATTTTCACTGTTGTAGTCATTGAATTTATTATTTTCCTAGTTCTGATCACTTCTCTTTGCAATTAGTTCATGTCTTACTAGGTTTTTCAAATTATTAATATTCATTCTTTTATGTCACACAATAATATTCTAGTATTTTCATGTACCACAATTTCCTTAGCCATTTCCTGATTTATGGATAGTGACATAATTTCAATAAGAAAATATGACCCTTCCTACATACTTGTTTCTCTCTCATATCTGAGATGACTGACCCCAAAGTTTTAATATTTGTATGGTATTATGTTTTGGCTTCCATAGATGAAAATGAGATGAGATGTCAACCAAAGCCCTACTGAGATGTCCACTGCTATTAATTTAAGCTCAGAATGGGAAAGCTTTTGCATGCCAAGGAAATGAATCTCCATAATATGTGTGTGTATAGTTATAGTATCTTATACACTGTGACAGAAACATAGCATGAGATATGTGAAGAAAGAAAGGAAGAAAACATTTATTAAGCACTTAATATATGACAGACACTGTACTAAGGACTAGGGATATAAAACACAAGTAAAAAAGAAAAGCAACCACTGTCCTCAAGCAGCTTACATTCTAATGAAAAGACACAATACACAAAAGGGAGATTAAAAAGGCAGGAGAAATGAAGATCCTCAGCATGATGGCATGGTTTTGATATCAAGGAGCCCAGAAAAGGATTAGGGTGAAGGAGGTGAGGAGGGAGATGAGAATGGAAGGGAGAGAATGAAGATTAGCCTGTATTTCTCCACAGTATGGAGCATCTAGGAGGAACTCGCCAATGAAAGAAGTTAGCAGACCACAAAGAGGGATATATCATGTTAAGAAGACCAAAGAAATGGTTGAATGATCCAGGGCAAGTGTTGAGGAAAGTTCCAGGATGAGACCACAGTGGATGTGCAAGCATAAATGCTCTTTTCATTTACATTTTTGTAGACCCTTTGTTTTTCTTGTTCTCCTTTCTTCCATTTGTATTTTTTCACATATCTTCCAATGTTTTTTATGAGTTTCTCATATTCAATTTATAGCATAGTGATGTTCTAATATGTCCATGTGCCTTAATTTAGTCATTCTACACCAGGGTTAAAAGACATGACTTTCTGCATAACCCTTAGATCAACCAAGGCAGTGAAATCAACCTATTCATGCTAAGTGTCTTCTCAGTTGGAAAACATCATTGAGACAAATAGGAATTTCAGTTTGAGAATCTTATTTCAACAAAAACCTGAGGTATCAGCTTTCCCAGCAGCATTCATAAGTCCCAAATTTAACTAGTATCGTTCTAGAATATCTACTCTCTTGTCTTTTCTTTGAGAAATGTATATTGGAGACTCCCTTTGGGCATTGCTACACCCCAGTGTTGCAGGGGTCCTCAAACTACAGCCTGTGAAGTTTCTTTATTTAAAGGCCCACAAAACAAAGGTTTTGTTTTTACTCTAGTCCAGACTCCAAGAGTCTGAGGGACAGTGAACTGGCCCCCTATTTAAAAAGTTTGAGGACCCCTGGAGAGGGATATATAAGGAATGGAATGGAGTCAAAACAAGTGGAGTCTGAAGAACTTCCCCCCCACCCCCACCCCTGACAATTTTCTATCTACAAGACTATGGCTAAGGCCATTGCCACTGAGAAGAAGCAGGAAATATCTAGTGATCATCTCCAGCCCTCTCTATTGAGATGGATGATGGAAAAGGAAAGGGGCAGCCATTTCAACTCTGCTAATTCAGGGATACAAAAATAGTGGCACTGGACAGATAGGGAGCATATATTGAACATTTTTGCATTCAGCAGATATTGAGTTCACTGATCATACATTTAAAATTGAAATAGACCTTAGAACATCATCTAGTCCAAGTACGGAAGCATCCAGGTAATGTAGTGGATAGAGTACTAGCCCTGGAATCAGGAATACCTGAGTTCAAATTTTGTTCCCAACATCTGCTACTTATGTGATGCTGTCAAAGTTACTTAATCTCTCTCAGTCTCAGTTTTCATCTATGAAATGGGAATAATAAAAGCACCAACCTTAGAAGATTGTTCATACTATCAAATAAAAATATTCATAATAAAATTTCCAAACTTTAAAGTTCTATGTTGTCAAATATTATTTTATAAATAAGGAAGAAAGGAAGGGAACAAACATTTATTAAGCACCTACTTTGTGCCAGGCATTGTGCTAATGCTTTACAGATATTTTGATATCCACAACAACCCTGAGAAGGTGTTATAATTATCCCCACATTATAGTAACCAATATTGAGGCAGACAGTCTTGTTAGCTAATTAGTATATCTAGTTAATAACTAGCTGGATTTGAATTCCTTATCCCAGACCCAGTGCTCTATGTACTATATCATGTAACTGTAAATCAAATGTCTACTATTAAAGGCAAGATTTGAAACTAGATCCTCTGATTCTAAATCCAGCTCTCATGCTACTGCATCACATGTGTTATTTATTTTCTCTTTTATTTATGAGATAGAAGGAGAAGTTTTAAAGTTGGAGGGAGCATTGGAGGGTCCAGAGTCAATGCACATTTTACAAACAAATTGGATTTGGGGATAAGCAGGTGGGCCTTCAGTTACCATTATTCACCTGATAAGGCAAGAGATGCTACTATTCTATCTTTCCTACAGATAGGTATACTCTTTAGTCACTAATTAAGCAGTGTGTCATGGCAGATAAATAGGTGCCTTTACTATTAAGACCATCGGGGTTCAAGTCTCCTCTCTGACACACACTGTTTGTGTGATCTTAGGCAAATGACTCAATTTTTCTGTTTCCTCTACTTGAAATAGAGAAAGCATCACACAATATAAAATTGTCAACTATAGTTCAAAACAGATAAAAATGCAATTGGGAAATGTTTAACAAAATAAAATTATACAACAACTATATATATGTAAATATATATACATATATATGTATTTAACAAAATAAAATTATACAACAACTATATATATGTAAATATATATACATATATATGTATATAATGTTATAATTTATAGTTTTTCTACATCACTATGCAGCTAGTAGGGATTTATTTCTATTTGAGTTTCTCCCTACCTTTCCAGGCAATTCTCTAAGAATATATCTCATCAAAGGTGTTAACCTGCATTAGTAGATGTTTCCAACTTGTATCTGGGAATTCTCACCCTACACCAATGAAATCACAGATGCAGTTGCTATCCTTATCCTACTCATAAACCCAGGGGTTTAACCTAGAATCATGCTCCTCTGGCTACTGCTTCCAAATCTATTTCACCATATAGAATTTCTCTTCCTAATTGTCTTCCCCATCTCTTTTTGACAAATAGTTCATTCAGGGCTGTCTCCAGTCATTCTGACCTATATATTGCCACTGGACCAGATGGCTATGGAAGGGAAAATAGGGCAGGTGACCTTGCACAGCCCTCCTCACTTAAATCTAATTCATTTGCATGCCATGGTCTCATCATTTTCCAGAAAAAAGGACAAATAACAATGGAAAAATAGCAGGAGGTGGCTAGTATTCTTATTAAAATTCATGGGGGGGGGGGAGCAGTTCATAGAAAAATTCATAGTGTTCAATTGGGCTCTTTCATTAGGCCTGTTGAACTGGAGATCCCCAGGGAGCATAAAAGATTAAGCAGGACCAATTAAGGGAAAGGTAGTAGGACAACTTGACATCCTTTTAGATAGGACCCAAGACTTAGATCTCCAACCTAGGGCAGCCCAATCCCTTACCCTGGATGTAGGACTAACAATTCCAAAGCTGTAATAGTACAGAATAGGAAAGAGACAATAGGATTGTAACCCAGAGTATTTCAGTTGTGCTGTTCTTCAAATTATAAAAGGAGGAAAATACCCTTGACGTGGCTAGCTGAGGACTTGGGTGAGGATTGACCCCAGCTCCCCAAGGAGTCCTGAGGTCATCATTTCTCTTCATATAAGGAAAGCTCAGGGGACCTCTGGGATCAGGATTGCTCCAAGTTTGTTGTATTAAAAGAATCTCTCTCATAGTTAAGGCACAAGTAAAGGCCCCAAGAAACCAGGAAATCTAAGGTTTCAATTTGGAATAAAGCATTTAGGTGGATCAGTTGATAGAAAATTAAATCTGGAATCAAAAATATTTGAATTTCTAAATATCTGCTCCCCCAAGGTAAATTTCTAAGAACCTATGTTGTGATCAGCAGTTTCTAACTGCCCCTATTGTGGGATAGAAATAATTCCGAGGATACTTTTGCAACCCTTCCCTTCCTGCAGTTCAACTATTCTCTTGACCCTACAGGTGACCTTGACTAGGGACAATGTCATGGGCCTGCCTCTATTGGCTAGAAGTTAAACTTATCTAAATTCATCCTGTGGTCTTTCTAAGAAGGTGTTATCATTCCTGCAGTAAATAACTTGTGACCCACCCACTGTTTCATCAAGCTGATGTTCCAGAATATATTTAACTTCTGTTTTTCACTGCTTTGTCTAAGACAAGACATAGTTTCAGATTGCAATTCTTTGACCCTCAATAAATGCCTTACTTTATTTATTGATTTGATTTTTATACAGGTTTGACACCTACAAAGCACTTTGTAAACTTTAAAGTACTTAACTCATAAGTACAGTCCCTATCCCTAAGCTGGAAAATATATTAAAAAAAAAACATACTAATTTAAAATAAATAAACAAAATAAGATTACAAATATGACCCCATCTTCAGGGAAAGGGAAAGGCACAGAGGAGCGATGGTGGCTAGAGCAGAGACAAATTATTGGACTGAAAGAGAATGGGTCTGAAAAAAAGGAGCAGGGTTTTTGTTTTGTTTTATTTGTTTTCCTGTATTACATCACCTTAGCAACACAGAATGTCAGAGCTAGAAAGGTCTTTATATATCTAGTCCAACATTGTTATTTTCCAGATGAGGCAACTGAAACCCAAGGAGAAGAGGATTTTCCATTGTCATTCATGAAGGGTTTAGAGCTGAAATAGGTACCCAGGTATATTGTCTCCTGATTCATTTCTTTTTCCGTCACAGCATCAGTCCTTGACAGAATCTGGTCCACTTCCCAAAACCAACAACTGCCTCTACGCAGGTGAATTGTTAAAGTTCTATCAGTGTGAAAATCAGGACAACATATGGACAAGTAAGTTCTGAGCTCTGGATTTCTCTCTTGGCTCCACAGAGGCCTGCATTCATTTTATCACTGTTGAACAGGGTTACCTCATCAATGAGCAGGGCTTGTTTTTTTTTTAAAAAAAAAAAAAAAAAACTCCCAGAAAGAAGTTTAGTTTGGTTTTAAGGTACACAATGCCCTCTAGTCCTTGTTCAGGGGAGTTTCAGGAGATTCTAAAAACAATGGGCATTGTTAAATTAAAAGAATTCAGCAAGGTTAGCAATTATTCTGAGATCATATTTTTTTCTGATTTTCTGGTGGTATTGCTCAAATAACTATATGTTAAAAACTTTTTCCTAAATGTTAAATCCTAAATAGTCTGAACTATCAAACAACTTGTGTTATCCCCATTTGAGCTCAGCTCTGGTTGTGTTTACATATACTTGCAAAATTAACCATTTCTGTCCTCTTTAGGGAAAAGATACTGGAGAAAATAAGCAAGATCATAGGAGTAGAGTTAGAGAAGAAATCAAAGACCACCTAATCTAATCTCCTCATTTTTATACATAAGGAAACTGAGACTCAGAGACACTGAATGATGTATCTAAGGTCATATAGGAAGTCAGAAAATCTCAGAAGTAAAATTTAAATTCAGGATCTCTGATTCTAGAATCATTGGTTATCCCACTCTACCACATGGTAGGTATATTTTATCTTTTTAAAAAAATATATTTCAAATGAGTATAACCAAAAGAACATTGTATATAGCAACAAAATTATGTGATGATCAACTGTGATGTACATGGTTCTTTTCAACAATGAGGTGATTCAAGACAGTTCCAATAGATTTGTGACAGAATCATCTGCATCCAGAGAGAGGACTATGGCAACTGAATGTGGATAATACATACTATTTTCACCCTTTTTTGTTGTGGTTATTGTTTGCTTGCTTGCTTTTTTTCTCATTTTCTTTCTTTTTGATCTGCTTTTCCTTGTGTAGCATGATAAATGTGGAAATAGGCCCTAGATTATTTTTAAATTTTCCTTTAATAGTTCAAATAAAATGGGATGAATTCTAGCTCAAGTGTCCATACCTCCAACAAGCCATACCCAAAGGATTAGGAATACAGAATCAGAGATTTAATGATGGAAGAGACTTTAGAAATTATCTAATTCAATCCCCTCATCTCATAGATGAATAAACTGATACATATATAAATTAACCGATATTTCCAAGATCACATAGCATATAAAGAACAGACACAAAAACCTGAATTTCTTCATGAAAGAGCCACAATACAGGTATGTACATACATGTATACATGTATACATGTGTATGTGCAAGTATAAGCACATACATGTAAACATACATGTGTGTGTATATTTGTAATCTCTGAATCATTCCTATTTGGGACTATAGAAGTTGATGAGTTCAATCAATCTGTGTTTGAATCTCAAAGGAAGCATTTAGAAGGAATTAATAATCTTTGCAGTCCTCTCCAGCTTTTTGTGTCTATTGGCTATAATATCTATTATTTGTTGAATTTTATTTATCCTGTTAATGTGGAAAGGTGGTGAACTACATTGACCCAGAGTCACTCACTTTTCTCCAGGAAGAAGTTGCAACACCTTTAGTTTAATGGAGCAGCATCTGTGTTATGATTTGGGGGGACCACAAGGTTCCTTCCCTACACAAAAAAATATTTCTTCTACAGCCTGAGATTTACACACACACACATATAATTTCTCCTTAAAAACCTCTTGAAGATAACTTCTACAAGTTATCTTGATTGGTCTATCTTACCCATTTACACCCAATTCCTCAAAGCAAGAGCCAGAGAAAAAGGGTCAAGAAAGTTCAGCTAGAAAAAAGATGCTTGAGACTTGGAGGTTACACACAGATTATTCCAGGGTAATTGCCAAACGTGCTAAAAAGAAGTTGGGGAGATCTATATCTCCTCTCAGCCAGCTTCTCCCCTTCATTTGGTCTTTTGCTGGCATTGTGCCTAAGTGGTACAAAGGTTCTGCGTCTGTAGTCAGGAAGATCTGAATTCAAACCTAATCTCTGAATTCAAACCCAGCCTCTGACACTAGCTGGGTGACCAAGTTTCAACTTCTGTTTGCCTCCCTCTCCTCACCTCTAAAATAGAGATAATAATAGCACCTCCCTTCCAGGATCCTTGTGAAGATCAATTATAATTATAAAGTACTTAGCACAGAGCCTGGTACATAGTAAGCACAACATAAATGTTAGCTATTGTTATCAATATTAGTACCTAGTGCTGGACTAATAAAACAAGTAAAGTAAAGCTATGTAGAGAGTTTCAGTTCAAGCTTCATTTCCTCTCACCTGGACTGGTGAGAAACTGATCTCCTTGCCTCCAAGAGGACCTTCCTCTCCTCCATCCTGGTCATTTTCCTAATGCCTAAGTTAGAGTTCATTATATTTTTTAGATCAGAATTATAGTCTCTTTGGGGCAGGAAACTTCCAACATAAAACTTCTTCAATGACATGTATTCCTAAACTTGTTAATATTACTAATGAGAAAAATTAAGTTACCTGCTCAAGGTCACAAAGCTAATATGTATCAGAAGTTACCTTTAAACCCATGCCTTTTTGAAAGATCAGTTTTCCATCCACTAAAGTAGGCTATATCTTAAAAATCCTCAGTGACCCCTCACTGCCTATCAAATGAAGTCCAGACTATAGTCTGGCATTCAGTGCCCTACAGAAAGTCTCTACACTTAATCTTTCTTTCCTATTTTATTTTAAACTTTACCTCTCATCTGTTTTATGGCTCCCAAAATATACTTCTGATATATTTTCCTGCCTTTGTTCACATAATTTCTCACACTTAAAATGCCTTCTAATGAACATCCCTAGCTGTTGAAATCCTAGCTATTCATCAAGTCCCAACCTGAAAGAGAGTATAATAGTAGATAGAATGAAGGACTTGGATTCAAAAGATCTGATCTTTAATACAACTTCAGACACTTATTAGCTATGTATTCTTAGGTCAATCTCTCAGAGCCTTATCTGCAAAATATTGCTAATATTGCTAATACTATCTACATCACAGAATTGTTGAGGAAAATACTTTCAAATCTTAAATCACTTTATACATGTGAATTATTTATTCCCTACTCCTCCATCAACCTTTCTTGACTCTCTCAGCTAGAAAAGAACGCACCAGCCTTCTAGATCTCACCAAATGCTATGTTCCTTGTATTTTACCTGTTGTGTTCTGTTTTATATTTCCTTATCTGTGAATATTGTTATAAATTTTCCTCATTAGAGTATTAAAATCTATATGAACTCAGACTCAAGGTTCCCAATTCAGCTTTTTAATCAGTGTTGGGGAAGGCATTTCCCAGTTTGTAGCTCTTGTATTACCTGGCATCCAGCACATATTGCTACCTAATAGCATCATCTCCTATCTGTTTAAATATCATAATTTGTGATCTTGTGGGAAACTGAAATACAATGGTCCATTCCCTTTTTGCTGACATGGACCTATCTGGATTGTCTTTACCTCATTACAAAGATTGTTGATTAAAAAGCTGGCTCCATCTTGAATCCTCAGCTGATCTCCAGTGATCAACCTAATGCTACTTTGATATATATTTTAATAAACTTTTAAAATTCTCTTTTTCCTGGATTTTACCTCATTAGTCAATGCCTGAACAAAGATTTTTCCTTTTAACAAAAGTACAATTCTTTGAGGGCAGGAAATGTTTCCTTTTTCCCCTTTTTTATTACCCCCGCCTGAGGTCTAGCACAGTTCTTGGCACATTATAGGCATTTAATAAATGGTTTTTTTTTTTGGTTGTTGTTGAATGCTTCATAAACTGCCAAAAGGCAAGGACTTTCAGATTTATCTTTGTATTGCCTCTAAAGCAATTTACACAGAGTAGGTAGTTCATATTTCTCAACTGAGTAAAAGAATAGTCCTTGCCATGAACTCTTCAGTTCAATCATATTAGTCTGTTTATTCTTTTCCACACATCTTCACTCCACTTCACTTCCACTTCATCTCCCAACTCCATGACTTTTCACTGACACTATGCCTAGAGTACTTTTCCTTCTCATCTCCTCCGCCTTTTAGAATCCCTTGCTTCTTCCCCTTATTCTGCTTAAGTGTGTCCATATATCATTTGTCTTTCCAGATCTCCCCAATTTGTAGAGCATTCTCTTCTAAGTTTATATTCCATTTATTTAGTATATAACCATGATGTACCTATTTCTCCCATTAGAATGTTAACTTCTTTAAAGACAGAACTGTTTTTGCCTTTTCTTTGTTTCCTCAGTGTTTTCTGAAGTGCCTCATAGTAAACATTTAAATGTGTTTTTGATAAATTGATCCAAAATGAGTTTTCCCTTTCTTCCCTGTTCCATATCCTCCATCTTCTTTCCCTTTGTTAAGCATTTATACTCAACCCTCAATCAATTCCCAGTTCATAATTTCATCTTATTCCATCTTTTCCCCATATCTCCTCCCCTAAAATTCTCCCTATTTCAGCTTTCACTTTCAATCTTCATTTCCAAGCTTTTGCTCCTACTACCCTTCCTCTTAACCATAAAGATTCCATTTGGATTTAATTTTACTTTTACACCTTGTCTCCAGTGTTCAAGGTTCCTTATCTCATACCTGAACCAGTGTTCTCCACATTTCATTAGAATATGTGCTGTAGGAATTCAAAAAACCCTGCTCTGTCCCAGTCTTGCACACCCACTGTGGAATGTCCAAGGATTAAGCCAAGCAAATCCCATTGATTTTAATAGGTATAACTCAGCTGAAATCCTGAGCATGGCTTTGAAAAGTTACCTTGTGTGTTATATTAATATTGATAGATATACATGCATTCTTTCTCTCTGCAGCCTCTCAAGACTGAATTGGTTCCTTTTACAAAGAAGTGCTGAGATGGTGGAAGAAGCTAAGGAAGTCAGGCTATCAAAAGTAAACTACCAAATGCTTTCTGGGTTAATCCCTTTTTTTTTTCTTTCTTTCTTTCTTTCTTTTTTTTTTTTTTAAGAGTTGCATAGGGCCTTCTGACAAGAAAAAGAGAAAACAATTCTTTGGTACAGAAAATGCCCCATGTTTGGTCTCAGTCCAAAGGCAAGTGTGTTTTTTTGGGTTTTTTTTTTTTTTTTTTCTGGGCTGGACTAAAAAACACTTTTGAGTGGTTCAGCCACTTTTGAGTTGTTAATATGAGAAAACGTTTGTTTGTTTGTTTGTTTGTTTTTTAATTATCATTGTGGGAAGAAATTGCCATAATTTAATGTCAACTTAGAAATGGTTGGACTTAGATTAGAGAGAAGATAGAAAACATTCTCAGTAGGAAGTCCTCTTCCTTGCACATCAGTAGAAAGTAGGGTGAAGGATTAACTCAATAATAAATGTTTGGAGTACAGTCTAGAGCCCATGCAGGTGCAAGCTGAGCTTTTATGAAAGAGTGTGTATGTGGCTATTTGCTTAAAGCTTGAGCACTGCAATTGTGTAGAAATTCAAATGAGCAGTCACTAGAATTTTGTTGATGCTGCTTCTGACATCTGTCAAATCTCTCCATTCTTCTGTTCTCACATTACCACTAATCTGGCTTACCCTCTCATTACCTCTCACATGGACTTTTGTATTAGCCTCCTAACTGGCTTGTCTGATTTTTATAGCTTTCCTTTCACATCAATATTTTTTCACAACGTGACAAAAAAATTCTTCAGTGGCTCCCTATTGCTTCTAGAGTAAAAGTACAAATTCTTCTCGAGATTTAACAATTTACAATTGTTAATTTGAATAGGATTTACAATCCTATTCAAACCTCTTTTATGCTTTTTCTTTCGTGTAGCCAAACTAAACCAATAATAGTAGTAATTGATATTTATATAGTATAAAGTTTGCAAAGTCCTTTACATATATTACCTTATCTGATATTAACAACAATCTTGAGGAGTAAATATAGGAATTAATATACCTATTTTACAGAGGAAACTGGAGTTTTAAAAAAGATTATGTGACTTAATCAGGATTATCATGGCACAACACCAGATTTGGAGCAAGAAGACCAAATTCCCAATCCCAATTCTGGGAACTTACTACCTGTAAAAACTTGTATCGTCACTTAACTCCCTTGGGCCTTAGTTTTCTCATCTGCAAAATGAAGGAATTTGACTAGATTATTTCTGAGCTCCCTTCCAGGTCTAAATCTGTGAACCTCTGGAGTTTCAGATTCTGGAGTTCTGGTTTCCCTGATTGCAAGATCCATACTCTAAAGCTATTCTCCAATTCTACTCTTTTTCTGCTTCTGTGTATTTGTCTAAGTCATTTCCTATTCCTGAAACGAACACTTTATCTCTACCAATTGAAATGCTTTTTACATTTTTATATATAGCTCCAGTACTATCTCTTCCATGAAGTATCTCCTTGCTCCTTCAGCTGAAAATCATAAAGCTAACTAAATCTAGAAAGGACCTCAAAAAATTACCTACCTTCTCAGACTTTTGTTCTCACTATCTTTATACTATTTAAAAAAATATTGAGGATCTGTCTGAAAAAAATTTGTTTATGTGGCTTATATTGATAGATATATACCACAGGAAAAAAAAAACTAATTTGAATTTGCAGACCTTCTGAAAGGATTTCAGAGACCACCTGAGAATCTCTGGATTTGACTTTGAGAACCACTGACCTAGTCCTACCTTCTCATTTTCACAATTGAGGAAACTGAGACCCAGAAAGAATAAAGTTATATAGGTAGTAATAAATGGCAAAAGTAGGATCGGAGCTCAGATTCTAAATGCTTTCTCCCTCCTCAATTTTTCCTAGGACACTTTAGCTGGATCTCTCGTTTATTCTTATGATATTTGTCATCATCTTGTGTATGTGTAAATCTTGTCTCCTCCTCAGTAGATTCAAGGGCAGTTGTTTTTCATCTTTGCATTCCACGTGCCTAATGCAGCAATACAGAAATAAATAGGTGTTTAACAAATATTTTGTGACTTGAATTGAGTTCCATAAGTGAGGCTCTAAGCTTTTTTGTTTCTGTTTATTTGAAGAAATGAGAGAGAGTGAAGAGAAGAGATCTATGGAATATTAGATCCTCTGTTACGGGTTTATCTCCATTTAAGTCAGAATAAATCCTCAATTAGCCAACAGTAGGCTGAGTAGCCCTCTGTAGACTAGAAATGGTTCTTGGTAGTTTGGGTAAAATGAGAAAAGCAGCCAAAAATAAAATAAGCACATGAATAACCAACATCCAGAAAATGTTCAAGAGTCTCTAAAGACTTAGCTCAGATTGTATTCTCTATGATGATTCCAAGACCTGTAGGATTTTCAGTCAACAAAGATAGATTCAAGGCAGTATTGATTAATGTGTTCGCCCTTCATTCTCAAAGATGACCTTGATATCAGGAGGGTGATACCATGATATGCAAATGAATTGAATATAAGTGAAGGAGGGTTGTGAAAAGTCACCCACCTTATTTTCTCCTCCAGGGCAGTCTGGGTCCAGTGACCAGATATAGATAAGACAACTGGAGATGGCCCTCATTTCAGTGAGGGAGCATGGCCTTTTTAAGTTGAGATCCTTAATAGAGCTCAATTATACTAAGGTAATATCTCTTCAATAATTAAGGCTAGGTAAGAATTGAAACAGAAAATGGTCTCTTTTTGCTGGCATCAGCTCCTGTAGTGAGATGAAGGATGTGATAACATACTGGAGCTAGGGGCAAAATTTCTCATAATCACTCTTTCTTACAATTCACGTCCATACCCTACTCAAAGCCAGAATGGTAGCCCTACTAGAACTGGTCTCCATGCATCTCGGCTTTTCCCTCTCTCATTCCACGAAGTGAATAAGATAGCTAGGTGGGCTATAGGGAGCCGCAATTGACAGGAGAAGGCCTGAATTTTACTATACAAGCTATATACTGGAGCAAGCAGGGAGGAGCACTGACAAGATTATCTTGGTCCTTTAAATGGACCTTTTGTTCTTAAGTAGACCTTTATTACAGTAAGTCCTTGTTGAATTCTTCCTCATATTCCTTGCATTGACAAAATTACTATGACCTCACAGTTAATATATCCAATCAGAAGGTCAAGTTATATCAACTCCTGAGTTTATTTTTCTCCTATAAAAGAACATACTGGCATCCTAATTCTTTAATAAATCCTTTTAAGATACTGCCTTCTTTGGGGATTAGCCCACCAATCAACGGCATAATCCCCTGCTACCTCTTGTTAGTCCACTTACTAAGCATTACAATGACTAATGACTTTATGAATTTAGCCCACCTTATGGCATTGCAAGTTTATTAGGAATTGCCTGCCTTATGGCACAAGTTCTCTAGCAATTTGCTTCAAGGAGTCTTTTCATAGCTAGTTAATTAAGAATTTGCCCTACCTTATAGTGTCTTTTCTCTATTTAATTATGAGTTCTGCTTGGGTTTTTAACTTTTAAATCCTTCCCCTACTTCATTGTTTAAAAATCCCTTTTGGAAAATAGCCCACTGTCAGCAACATTGGCATTTCTTTAAGAAATTCATTTTAAAACAACTCTTTGGTACACATATATTTTTACCCTTTATTAAAGAAAAAAGCAAATTTGTATACTAATAAGATGGATGTGGTTGTTTATTTTAAACATAAAGCATTAAATCTTGGTGTAATATTTGATATCTTTTACTGTTGTCAAGCCACATTAAGTTATATGACCTCATTTGGGATTGTGACCCACAGTTTAAGAAGCTTTGCTCCAGAAGATGAGATTTGATAAGGGATATAAAGGAGTCCAGGGAAGACAATAGACTGAGATGATGAAGGAGGAAATCTCAGGCATGAGGGACAGCCAGAGAAGAGGTTCAGAACTAAGAAACTGAGTGTCTTGGTTTTGGAACTACAAGGGGGACAGTGTCCCTGAATAGAAGAGAATGTGATCCTTCAAAGCACTGATAGTAAACTTTATTTCTATAATGCTTTAAAACTTGAAAAGCAACTATGAGATCAAGATTTTTATTACTACTTTTTCAAACAATAAACTGAAGTTTAATGAAATTAAGAATCTTACATATGGTCACACCTATAAGTGCCCAGAGTAAAATTTGAACCCCTCTCCTGCCCATAAGTTTAACACTGTCCAACTCTGAGTTAAGCAATTTAACTGTGCTTCTTGCCCACGGGAAACTTGGAATCTAAAATAGAGTCTAATTTTTTCTGATCCCTGTTTCTTCTTAGTAAGAGAGTAAGTCCTTTGGAATCTATATTCATTCAAAAAGATGTTTATTGAGAGGATCATCCATGTCCAAGTTCACATGTAGCACTATGAGGAATACAGAAAGAAAAATGAGATAGTGTTCCAGATCTCTAGGAGTTAACAGAGTAAAAGGAAGAGAAAGACATATCCAAGAACAACTACAATTCATTCATCAAGAATTTAATAAGTACTAATTATGTTAAATGCACTATGTGATGTTTTAAGAAAGTGTTTGTGCATCCCATTTATATTTACATATAAAATATTATGTAGTTTGTACCACAAAAGAGACAGAATCAAATTTTGTCAGCCTTCGCTGGAGCATTAAAAATCCTGATACTATAAAAATATATAAATAGAAGCTTCATTTTTTTTTTCAGCTCCTTCTCATGCCTACCATGAATCCTTGGAAAATTCCCCAACTTGGAGTAAAATTCTGATAGATGTCCTAAAACCATCTGTGGACTTCCTCCTCTAGATAGCTCAGTAGATAGAGTGTTGATCTTAAAAGTTATGGAGATCTAAATTCAAATCCTCCCTTAAAATCTTAGCAGTCTGTGATCTTGGGAAAGCTACTGAACCTCTCCCACCCTCTGCTTACTAATCTGTAAAACATAAAAATAAAAAAGGATAAGAATAGCACCTATTATCCAGGCTTGTTGTGAAGATCAAATGAGCACGATCACATGCTTTTCTATGATCCTTTGCAAACCTTAAAGCATTCTATAAATGTAAGCTATGGTTGCTGCTGTTATTTTCTAAGATAAATACAGGAGAATGAAAATGGCACAAGTATACCATCTCTATGGTCAAAGTGTTGCTTCTGTACTGAACTCAGACTTGAAAGAATTTTTTAAGAGTTATTGTTTACCATCAACTAATTCTATAAAGAGCTCCTCTATCGTGTGTCACCAAGAGAATTTGGGTATGATGTGGGGAGAGTTAAGACTTGAGTTATTATCAGAATTAGTGTTCTTTATTGGCTCACATAGTCCAATCTTCCTCAGCCATTATGGTTTTACCGAAACATTAAACTACTTTAAACTTTCATTTTCCTCTTAAAACTAAATTAGTTTCGAGAAAATTGTGTTTTCCCCAGCACTAGCACCAGCCTAAGGCATTTGAGTTACAGTAGAGGACTCATATAAACAACAATCAAGGCCTAATTACTAAGTGGTAAGAGCGGTTTTCCTCAAGTTACATTTGCTTTAAAGTTTCTAGGGTCTGGCAGGAAACCTGAGGAGGCCTCCCTAGCGGGCTCAGAGGTGGCTCCCAAATAGAGCTTGTGTAGAAATCTCCCAGGGACCCTAGGAGGAAAGTGGCTCATTCATTTTGCAAATTTAATTGGAATCTGAATTCAGCTTCCTCTTTGGAACAGAGGTATGTCCCTCAGAGGAGCATCCCTGCCAACACAGGGAGGAGAAATTGAAATGGGGGGCGGCAGGGGGGTGGCCCTTCCTATCAGCCTCAACTCACTTTCCAAATGTGACCCACAACACAATTGTCCCCAAGGCACCTCTTTGAATAAAGCAAGACTCCTAACTTTTTTTCAAATAACATTCTGTAGAAAAACAGAATTTCAGATTTGAAAGGGACCTAGAGGTCGTTTATGTCAACACATATCTGAGTAGGAATCCCCTCGACTCCATACATGACAAATGATCAACCCTTCTCTATTTGATGACCTCCAGAGATGTGTTGTTCACTACTTCCCATGTCATTCAGCTCCATTTTTGAATTATCAGGAAGCATTTCTTTTGAACAGATATAAATGTTTTATCTTTTATCTTTATCCTCTTCATGGCTCCTAGTTCTGTGCTCTGGAGTCAACTCCTTGTTTACATGATAAGCTTTAAAATATCTGAAGAGAAATAGCAAACCTTTCCCATAAGTCTTTCTCCAAGATAAACGTCCCCAATTCCATTAACTAATGTTTAAATGGCCGGGTTTTTATATCCTTGTCATTCTGATCATCCCTTCCTTGGACTCACTCTAATTTGTTACTTGCCTTCATAAAATAAAACTAAACACAATACTTCAGGTGTGTTTAGCCAGAGAAGAAGACCTTAGGAATAGGATCTTTTGTTATGGATACAATTCTTATCTGAATAGAGGCCATTATTGTGTTAGCTTTTCAGAGTTGGCTTTTTTGCTACTCTACACTGTTGACTTATTTTGAGTTTACAATCCTTTAAAACGCCAAGGTTTTTTGCCCATGAATTGTTGTCTAACCATATTTCCCCATCTAGTATTTGTGCAGCTTATTTTAGAACTTTATATTATTGGATATTTATTAGATTCTACTCTTTTTGTCTTGCCAAAATCTTTTGGATCCTGTTTTGCTATAAAATATATTCACTAACCAATACTCTTCCTCAATTACCAGTCATCTAAAACTTTCAGTTCATCCACCTTCCATCCATGTACCTTCATCTAAGTTAGGGATCAAATTACTAAAGTTGAGCTAAGAATAGTTTTATGATGTCCTCATGTCTCACCTTTACTTATCCTTGGAGTATAATCATTCAGTTAATTCTAAGTCTACCTAGCTCCTTTCTTGTTTAGTCATTTCAATCTTACCCAACTCTTCATTTCCATTTTCTTGGAAAAATAGTAGTGTTTTGACATTTCATTCTACAGCTCATTTTACATAGGAGGAAACTGGGGCAAACAGCATTTAGTGACTTGACTAAGGTCATACAGGTAGTAAATATCTGAGTCTGAATTCATATCTTTCTGACTCCAGACTCAGAATCATCTAGTTGCCCACTTCACTCCCCCCTCATTCAATCTATGTCTTTTCATTTTGTAAGTAATAATGATGATGAAAATAATAATACCTAGAACTCATATAGAATTTTATGATTTACAAAATGCCTTACAAATAATATCTCATTTTATCTTCACAACACCCTGAGAGACAGATTATTGTAATCCCCACTTTACATAAGAGTAAATAGATAGACAGGTTAAATAAATTGCTAATAAATGTCTGAAGCCAGATTTGAATTCAGATCTTCCTGACTCCAGAAAATGTTCTTTATAACAAATCAATGAATATATGAAAGAGTGGTCCAGAGATCACATGAGTTAAGATGAAATATCACCTATCTCTATTCCACGATACCACGTCCTTGCTCTGTCCAATTATAATTATGACAATAGTAATCAAATTGAATACCATCCTTCCTGATAAGAATAAGGCATTCAACTGTCTTATGACTCCAATTATTATTCACTTTAACTTCTCTGCCAAAAACTTTTATTTATTGCCATAATTCCCACATATATTTTATTTTCCTTCATTAGAATGTAAGTATCTTGAGGGCAGGAGCTCTTTTTTTTGTTTGTGTTTGTAAACCCAGAACATAGCATAATATCTTACAGTTAATAAACATGCTTTTATTCATCCTATGTCTATGACTTAGCATTCAAATTTGGCCATTCCTCCTCTTCCTCACTCAGTAGTCACAAAAAGAGGTGGGAGTAGGATAAAGTCATTGCATCAGTATCATTAAAAAAAACTTTGTCTTACTAGGCTGTTAGTATTTCTGACATCCTTCTTATATTTCCATGATGCTCCCTATTATCAATTACTTACTCTGAGTGCCATTTTCTTTAGATGTCATTTTAAAATTTGCCTGTGAGAGATTTCCCATGTAACGACATTGGACTCTTGAAAAACCATCCATATTCTTTGTTGCCAGCACTAGCACCAGCCTAAGGCATTTGAGTTACATTTGTAATTGTATTATCCAAATTTCATTATTAAGAATGTATTATACCCCAATGAGCCCATTTTTTTTTTGTAAAATCTTGTTACCTAGGTCATTCTCAAAAAAATTTTTTTTTAATTTTCTCTTCTAAAATCTAGGGAACAAGCTAGAATTCCCTTTCTTATCTATTTCAAACTCAAAGATAATATGGCTACTTCTTCCTAAGATTCCCATCATTTCCACTTTGGCAAAAAGCTTCTACACAATATTTAGAATCAACCCCCAAATAAGCATTTCTATTTGTCAATTCTTCCATCTTTTTGAAGAACGAAGTTATCAGTATGACAATGCTAAGTCAATAATTCTTCAAAAGTTCTTCTATTAGCAAAAAAAAAAAAAAAAAAAAAAACAAAACTGGTGCTTGTATACATGAAGTCCCCCATTACTGCCATATTGGATTTCTTTCAGCAATGGTATCTGTTTCACTTCACCCTTCTGGCTAAATGGTCTGGAATATGGTCCCTTCACAATGTCATCCCCTTATCTTACCATTGATCTCCATCTAAATGCAAAATATACCTTTATAATTCAGTTTTTCATGTATAAGTTTTGAGAATTGGACTAGTCAATTCTTAGATTTCTTCCATTGTACTTACATGAGTAGTATGTACTATTTATCCTAAAAGAATATAAGCTTTTTAGGAAGGGACTATTTCATTTTTTTTGCTTTTATATTCCCTTAGTAGATATATTTGTTGATTGATTGGTATCTGGAAGGCAGGTTTTAACCACAGAGATTCTTCAGGAAGTACCACCTTTTATTAGGCAACATGAAGTTGAATCTCTTCTCTGGAAGGCAGTATTTCCCAGCTTAAAGAATCTTTATCACACAAAGCAGATTGAGTTCCCTTAGATCAATATTTTTATCTTCTTCATCCCAGGAATCCTCTGAATCAGATGCAATTCAACAACCCCAGGATGAATAGGGAGCTCTGCAGTAGGGAATCCTTGGCTTCACCTCTCCCACATTCTTATTGTTACTGCAATAAGGAAGCTAGGGCAGCTAAGTCATGAGAACAGAATAATAGTCACTATGGAGAATAGTTAAAAAGGCTGCAAGCAGCCACAAAGTATGAGTTAAGCCAAGATAGTGTTAACCTTCATTAGAGAGGCAATCAAAACTGTAGCCAAAGAGACTAGTTAACCTGTTAGTAGCTGCCTGATTTAACCTTAAAAAAGAAAACAGCAAAACCCCTGTGGGTTGGGCACATTGTCCATTTTTCAAAAGGTCCCTAGGGAAATTTAAAAAGGAAGAAACTATTTCTTATCTTAACTAAGTTGGTTGACTTTTGTTTGTTTGTTTGGGGCAAGTTGGAATTTACTTATAAAGATGTAGAATTACTTGACTCTTTGAGGTGTACAAATGATGCCATATATTGGGTTTCCCAAGAAGAAATTCCCATTATGTGAGGATTCTAAGCTTCAGCAAAGTGGCCTTTGTATCACCTCACCCTGCTTCTTCCCATGTCTCATTCCCAAAAGTCTGTGTTGTGGTAAAGGCTGAGTCCAAGATGAGAAGTCCTTTCAGAGAGATTTCTTAGATTATCATAGATTTAGAATTGCCAATCTCCTTGTTTTATAGATGATGAAAGAGAACTTCAGAGAAATTAAGTGACCTGCCCAATGTCACACAGATAATAAGTTTCAGAGGAGGAATATGAGCCAGTTTCCTTTAACCTGAGAGTCAGTAGTTTCCCCACTTTATCCCACATGGGGCTTGCTCTGAGATTTTGTTCCATTTCTCTAAAAGTATTTTGAGAACTCAGACATGAAATACTTTTGCCTATGCTAACTACCCCCATTTCCAGAAACGTGCAGATAATAAAGGTAATCCTCCTTCTCTAGTAGGGAAAGAGGATGACAACTTAAATGATAATATTGCTACCACCCCAAGGAAGCCAGAGCACTTGAGCTGTGTGGGTGGTGAGCAGCAGCTGCAGGCAATAGCCCTGAAGTGTGCATCAGCTTCTCTCGAACTTTTAGGTTGCCTGCGGGTAGCAGATAAAATGAGAATTGGGATGCTGTTTGTTAGGCTGACCCCTTCTTTAGCTATTGCAGAGCTGTTGGTCTTAAAATGAGGAAGATAGTGAGTCACATTTGCCCTCTCAGTTTTAGAGCAATGTTGCTCCTTGGGACTATTTTTTCCTGGGTGGCTTTCATTATGTGTCTCTGTGATCCCTAGTGCTTTGTATTGCTGGAGAAATAGCGAATGCTGAGCCATACTATGAGCTGTCCAAGGTCTTGAACTCAGAAGAATTTGACAACAATGACTGTTGCAAAATCAGTGACAAGCTGTGTCCTTGACACACCTTCTGATCCCTCCCTTATTTATTTTTATATCTATTGCTATTGTTGGAAGTCTCGGGACTCTTGTAGTCAGAGATTGTGGGACCTTGACACTTGATGATCTTACTGTCTGAATTATTTTTACGTAAAGGTGGAAGTTCAATAATAACCCAAGATCCAAAATCTGTTATTTGATTTAATCAGGTATCTTGTCAACAAAATATAATACTGATATGAATTGGAATTGTCACTGAACACAAATAATCAAAGTGAAGCTTATTATTGTATGACTGATTGGAACCAAATGTTTCATATGGACCTAGTTGCCCCTTATGAAAGCCATCATTGTCTGGTTGTAACGGTCTTGTTCAGAGATAACGTCCTAATGCAGCAGTGGTATTCACTAGTTGCTTTTTTGTTGTTGTTGTAGAGAGACAATATGGAATAAAAGGAAAGAGACAGAGGGAAAAGGAATTTTTTAAATGGTGATTATCAAAAGCAGCACGCAAAAAAATAATAGAATGATTTATTGTTCATTTACTGCAGAACTCCCAAAGAGACCAGCTGGTGTTCCTAGGGGAAAGGGAGGGTAGAATAGGTCAATCCCAGAGCTCTAGGACACTGCAGTCACCACTGAGCCAAAGCCTTCTCCTGATTAGGTATTGCAGTGTTACTTCTGACGTGAGCATCTCAACTCCCAAGTCAGAACCACTTTGTCTGAGTGAGCTGTGGAAATGTACCACCTCTTTATACTATGTCTGAACACAGCAACCTTCAACTAGCATCAGGGAGAGTTTCAACACAAATTAACATTCTCTGAAAACCAGTGCTCAGGAAAGGCATCAAATCTTTAGTCTATCTGGAAGAGATTCTGACACGGAATCAATACTGATAGGGCCCCACAGGCAGCCCCTCCCTTGCCCTCTGCCAAGTCCCCTCACATACCTCTAGCAGCAGTCTTGTTTCAGGTGGAAGATTTTTTATGCTCTGAGTTCCATGAAAATGTCGCTGCAAATGAACTCAGCAGCATTGAATTTGGCTCTTAGAGGTGCTAGCAGCTGCATCTACCTTTTATGAAGCTATTCACACCAAGAATAAAGTCCAGATTCTAGCAAGAAGGATAGAATGAAGCTGCCAGAAGTAGGATGTTAGCAAGAGTAAGGATGAAGTTGTCCAGCAATCTGGATGAGAACTTGGGGGTTATCTTAATTTAACCCATTCATATGATAGAGTAGAATATTAAAGCTCCTATTGGTAAAGCTTGTGATTACATAATAAATCAGGGTTAGAGCTAGAACTAGAAACTAGGTCTCATGATTCTGAGATCTGTTCTTTTTGCACCATTGATACTAACTCTCTTGTCCAATCCTCTAATTGATAGATTATCTTTATTTAATTGGCTATATCAAATATGTTTTACATATTGTTCTACCTCTTATTTTCTATGATAATGTCCTGGAGGGGAAATTCACAACTTTCTATGATCTCTGATGATTCCTTATCTCACTGTAGATAGATAGATAGATAGATAGATAGATGACAGTCTGACAGACTAATAGAGATGAATATAAGTTCTTACTCTAGTCTAACTGAAATCCTTCCTATAAGACTGCCTTTACATGTAAGTAGAATAGCCTGCTGATACAATTTGATATGATAAATGAGAGGATTTGACTAGATAGCTTCTGAAATCCCTTTCATTTCTAGAGATAATTGAACTTATTATCCTATGACAAGAAAAGATACTTTAGTCTCCACCTGTCTATTAATATCTCTCAACCTTGGACCTGTCATAATACTGCTCCCATAGAGTCATAGAATATAGAGCCAGAAAGGATATTAGGGACCTCATCATTTTTTAGAGCATAGTAATATTCTATCAAGATCATATATATCACAAATGATACCATCTAGTCCAGGGGTTCTGATTCTGGGGTTTGTATCTTTTGAGGGTCCTTGAAATAAATCTTTATTTTTATTAATCTCTAATTGAAATTTAGCCTTATCTTTACTTATTTAAAATATTATTCTGAAAAGTGATCCCAAAGTTTTATCAGATGGCCAAAGGGGTCCATAATACCAAAAAAAAAAAAAAAAAGAATCTTCATTCTAGTTCAACCTTTCTTGTCAGTGCATTACTCCTTTCGGTAACACCCCCATAAGTGGTCACTTCATAACTGCCTTAAATTGAAAATGATGGGAACTCATTACCAAACAAAATAATCTATCACACTGATAATTTAGTTTGTTAGAAAGATCTTCCTTATTTGACTTGAAATTTGCCTCTCTATAATTTCTAGTCATTGTTCCTCATTATGCTATCTGGAGTTACACAGAAAACATTCCTTCCTTCATAAGACAACCATTCAGTACTTGCAATCACTACCATATTTCCCCTAAATCTTCTCTTTTCCAGATTAAATATCTTTAATTCCTTTTCCAGACCCTAAAACATCTTCCCAAGTCTGCTTACCCTTCCCTTAAACTTTCACTTGACACAGTCTAGCTGGCAATCTGATGGATAGGGCATTGAATTTGAAAGCCAGAGTTGAAATCCTGGTCCCCTGTGTGATCTTGGATGAGTCATTTAATGTCTGAGTTTTATTTTGCTCATTTTTTGGTGGGAGGAGAGGGTAGAGTTGATGACATCTGGGCTACATTCTGGCTCTAAAGCTTTGTTCTGTGATGCCATGATCCTCCAAAAATGTGACACCTGGAACTAAACTTAGTATTCCATATGTGGTCTGAACAATGCATAATAAAATTTTCATCCCTCTCGTCTCCCTCAGCCTGGACATTATGCTTCTTAGTGTATTAAGATTAAGTTACTATCCTTGAGAGTCGGGTCACTTTGTATTACCAGGGCAACTCAGAGCAAGGAAATCTCAATCCCTTAAGTGAGGCTGTACACTACCTCAACTCATTTCTAAAATAAATCCTATAGTTAGCTTTGGGTGAAATAGTCAAAAGAGTACCAGATCTGGCATTCAAAGAGACCTTAATTTTAATCCTACCTAAAATATATTTTCTGCAACCAGTTTGAAAGACAAACAGTTCAGGATAGTGGAAGAGTGTTAAATATGAAGCCAGAAAACTTGGGTTCAGTTTCTGATCCTGATATTCACTATGTGACTGAGCAAGTCCTTCAACCTCCCTAAAACTCAGTTTTTTCAACTGTAAAAAACTGGGGATGAGAATACCTATAATATTACTATATACAGGACTGTTATTTAAAAGAAGACAAGATAATATTCTAGCATTTTGCAAACTTAAAGCATACATACATGTTATACATTATTATTATTATTACTATTATTATTATTATCTTCAGTAACTGGCAACAAAGAACATTTTTTCATCTAAACTCAGAGATGCAAAATCACCTTTAAAGTTCTCTATATATCATACATAACTGAAATGAATATTGACTTTTATAGGAAATATTAATTTTATACAAACATACAGTGATTAAAATATTTTATATGTATATCTTTGATAAATATATGTAAATGAAACAAGCTGACTTTTGTTGACAATTTTCTATAGCAGGTCATATCACAGTCATTTAATTGATTAAAAGATATAAAAAATATATGATGTCCTACTGTATTTATTAAACTCAGAAGTTTTGTAATGTAAATCATTTTTAAAATGTCACTATGAATAATCCTTTCAAGCAAGTTTTCTGCTGTACATATGTAAAGATATGTTTTTTCAACAGGTGCTATTATATTTAACTTTATTCAATGACCCCCTTCTCTTCCTATCACTACCAATTGACTTATAAAAAAAGTCACTGCATAATCACCAAATCAACTGTCATGAATAATGTCTCATACATAATGCAAATTGAAGAGAAATTATCTATTTTTTTTAAAAAAAGTAGTGGAGTGCCCCAGATTCTCCAGTTTGTAAATGATATTATGTTCTTGACATCAAGTCCCAGAATGCAATTGGTTTGCTTTCCTGAGAGAAATCTACAACTAAATGGAGATAGGAGTAACATTCTAAACCAGGAAAAACAAATGGATAAAGAAGTTCTATTGTATAGATCATACAATGACATGCAATCAGGAGCCAATAAATCAATATGTTTATCTTGGACACATTCTGTAAATTATCTTGTATGCTTCTACTTATGAAATGCATACCAAAAGCCAGTGGAGTTATAAGCCTTTGAAACAAGTCTGTATAAGTTTTCTTCCCTTCTCCTCTCCCTTAAAATAAGTCCATAAAAACATGTGCTCATTTTGCTCCTTTTTTTGTGTTCTCATTACTTAGCCCAATGTGTGGAATATAATTAGTATTTAACAAATACTGGTTGATTGATTGATTGATTGATTGAAATAATCCAAAATTGAATAGAAGAAAGAGAATGGGCTGGGGTGTCATTTGGACATTTTCATAGCATTTTTTTTTTTTTTTAGTAATTCCAAGCTTCTCTCGAAAAGTGGGTAGAACAATAGGCCTGGAGTCAAGAAGACCTGAGTTAAAATCTTATCTCAGAGACTTATTAGCTGTAGGACCCTGGATAAATCACTCAATATCTATTTGCCTTCAGTTTCCCCATCTGTAAAATGGGGATAATAACATCTACCTGCTAGAGTTGTGAGGATCAAATTAACACAATGCCTTGCATATATTAAACACTATATAAATGTTAGCTGAGATAAAATTATAATCTCTGAATTTAAAGCTTTGGACAGATCTGATCCAAATATTTTGGAATTGCCCCTTCAGGGACATGGCCAGCCAAGGCCAGCTATACTGGATGAAATAAAAGAGATCTTGATTTTTTGTAACAAAAAATCATATCTGTTTTCTGGAAGGGCTAATCTTAAAGGTACCCCCTCCAAGTTAATGATATGTCAATAACTGACAGCATCATTATATTAAATATATTAAGATATCCATTGTACTCTAAGAAATGGAGATAGCATGACAGATAAACAGCCAGCCTTGGAGTGAGGAAGGCTTGAGTTAGCCTCTGACATAAACTACTTGGCTGACCATGAGAAACTCATTCAAGCCCTCAACATCCTGGGAAACTCTTTCACATTGAACGCTGTTTATGAATTACTGAATTGTATAAATAGAGTCTGCATTCATACCAGAAGAAATCACAAGTCTTGATCAAAATAACAATAACAACAATTTTTGAATAATAATAGAGAATCTAGAGAAAACCTGGTAGAGTCTGGAGAGAGCTGGATTTGGATTAAAGCTCTGTCTCTGAAATGCTTCATAATGAATATAATCAGGTCACTTCATTTCTCAGTGTCTCCAGGCATCTAAAACTAGAAATGATGCTCTGGAAAGAAGACTGGCTTTTTCAGTTAGAGGATCTGGGTAAGAAGGAAGGAAAGCAAGAAGGAAGGAAGGAAGGAAGGAAGGAAGGAAGGAAGGAAGGAAGGAAGGAAGGAAGGAAGGAAGGAAGGAAGGAAGGGAGGAAGGAAGGAGGGAGGAAGGAAAGAAAGGAAGGAAGGAAGGAAGGAAGGAAGGAAGGAAGGAAGGAAGAAAGGAAGGAAGGAAGGGGAGGAAGGAAGGAAAAGATGGAAGGAAGGAAGGAAGGTTGGAGGAAGGAAGGAAGGGGAGGAAGGAAGGGGAGGAAGGAAGGAAGGAAGGAAGGTTGGAGGAAGGAAGGAAAGGAAGGAAGGAGGAAAGGAGAAAGGAAGGAAGGAAGGAGGGAGGGAGGAAGGAAAGGATGGAAGAAGGAAGGAAGAAGAGAGGGAGGGAAGGAAAAAGGAGGGAGGAAGGGGGAGGGAGAAAGAAGGGAGAGAGCAAAAGGGAGGAAGGAAGAGAGAGAGGGAGGAAAGGAAGGAATGAGAAGAGAGGAAAGGAGAGAGGGAAGGAGGGAACAAGAATGATAAGGAGTCACTGTATCCTCTCTTCCAGGAGTTATCTGCATTGTAACCCTGCCTGCTCTGAAAGGGCTTTTGGCACCATCCAGAACAAGAAGCAGACAGCAGTGACCTCCTAGTATTACTTAATTTTCATCAGTAGGCAATCCCCTGTTCTATCTATGGCTCTAGAACCTGATTTCAGTGGCATTTATATGCCACAACATAAAGTGACCTGAATCTTCCCTCCTGAAGCTTCATTTTAAGCACCATCTTAAAGCCATTGAAGCCCAAAATACAGGGGTGAATTTTTGTCTCCTTTCCCCCAAGGATGTCACAACTGGAAAGTTACAAAGGTTCCTTAACTCATGCTCATTTCTTGTCCCTGCCCTCCTTCAAAAGTTTCTACATTATAGGTTTTTCATGAGCTCTATTTCTCCCTCTCTGTGTGTCTCTCTTTGTCTCTCCTTGCCCTATTTGTGTGTGTGTGTGTGCTGGGTATTTGAATCTTCTCCCCCTCCTCTGCCTATCTCAGCCCCCAGAGCTCAGTCTCTGCCTGTTCAATCCTGCAGTAAGAGTTTCAGCCTCAGAAGCAGCTCAGATTGGGAGGGAGAAGAAGGAGAAAGGGAGATGTGTGCCTGCCTGCTGCATCCAAAATGACACTCTATTTGGTTATTGGGAGAAGTCCTATTTTTAAATGGGCTGCAGTGTTTTCGACATTCTTTGATTCATTTCTAAAGAAGCCCGAACAGCCTAGTGTCTCGCCTTTCCTGTTCGGTCATATTAATGCTGTACCTCTATGTCTTGCCTTCCAGTCAGCAGTTTTATTGTTAACTTTCTTCACAAGGAAAAGTCTCTCCCATCCAGAAGCCATTTGGAGAGGGGAAGGCGGGAGTGCGGCAGGAGGGAAAGAAGAGGAGAAATAATTATGTACTGAACTCTTGACAGTTGCAGATTCTTTTCCTCCCATTTTATGTATCTAGTCATAATCTCACACACATAAAATTTAAGCACCACCGCACTGCTCGCATTTCCATTTTGCAGGGAGAATTTTTCTAATACAGCATCACCAATTTACTTGAAAGGGAAAGCCAGAGCTTGCATTCACAGCTAACAGGCCCTATATTTGGTTATGTTACCCAGAGAAAAACAGTAAATGGAATGACAGTTATTGTCTTTCCAATGGGCCTCCCCAGGCATGGCCAGCCAGGTTCTCTTAGCTTTCTCTGCCTTTGCAGGTACCTCACCTGACCTTCACCTCACCTTTCTCACCCATCACCATTACTCAAGGGTCATCCTTGCTGCAAAGGTCACAAGGCAGGCAGAATGCATGGATGAACTGGTCTGAATTCCCTCCCACCTCCCCGTCTATCAGGTATTCTGTGGGAGAATCATTCCAGGGCTCACACAGCTGGAAGGAACCTCAGAGGCTGGTTATCCAACCCCTTATACTGAGGATTCCGTGGCCCAAATAGGTTGTGACTTAGTCAAGGTTCAGGCAATGAGAGAAGCAGGAATTGAAGCGAAGTCCCTCTGGGAGCTCTATGCAATATCTTTTAGGTCCTTCTTGTACCTATAGCAAAAACCAATAATCAAAAGGAAGTTTTCTCCCCTCCATTCTCCACTCCTGCCCAAGGTCTAAAAAAAGGCCCTCATTAAATCTGACCTGCTTTCTATTTTGGCTCAGGAAGGATTCAGATGTGTTTGTTTGTTTTAATGAAAATCATTATAGAAGCAACTTTAGCATAATGCATGAAGTGGTAGCTTCAATATCAGGAAGATCTAGGTTCAAGTTCCATTTCAAATATATTCCAACTGGGTGACACTGGTCAAGTCACTTAACTTGTCAGTGTCCTAGACAATGTCTAGGACAATACATTGCCAAGTACATTGGAACTACGTTCCCCTTACCTTTCACTCATCAACTGGCTTCTGAAAAGGGAGACATTTCCTTTTGGATGAAGTTAACTGATAACTGTGAAGTCCCAAAGGCAAGGCTTTTAGAATGTTGGAAGAAAGGGAAGTTTCTCCACAGAGAGTTCCACATGCCAATTAAAGCATAAGACCATTTCCAATTCTCATCATCCTGGTGCTTTTTCTTCCTCCTTCTCCAAAACACAATAAAACTTAGCCCTCTAACTCTAAAGCTAGTGTCCTCTCCACAGGACTATAACAGGTGGAAAGAAGTAGCACAAGCACCTAAGGGAATTCTAAATCAGAATTACCTATGACTCCTATTCCCCATTCCTAACCACTTTTTTTTTTTTTTTTTGCCTTGCCTGGTTTCCATTCCTCAAGGAATAATCTAAGATAAGAATCCAAAAAAAAAAGGGGGGGGGGTTTGCCTTGAAAATGGGATAAGGGTTTGATAAATGGTCAAAGGATATTAACAGACAGTTTTCAGATGAAGAAATCAAAGCTATCAATAGTCATATGGGGAAAAATGCTCTAAATAACAATTGATTAGAGAAATGCAAAATAAAACAACTCTGAAGTACCATGTCACACATATCACAGAAAATGAAAATGATAAATGTTGGATAAAATGTGGGAAAATGGTGGAGTTGTGAACTGATCCAATCATTCTGGAGAATAATTTGGAGCTATGCCCCAAAAGTTAGCAAACTGTGCATGCCCTTTGACCAATAATATCACTATTACTAGGTCTGCATCCCAAGGAGATTTTTCAAAAGAGGGAAAGCCTATTTATACAAAAATATTTATAGCAATTCTTTTTGTGGTAGCAAAGAATTCAAAATTGAGGAAATATCCTTCAATTAAGGAATGGCTAAACAAGTTGTTGTGTACGATTGTGCTATAAGAAATGATGAGCCATATATTGTAATTAAGATATACTTTAACATGTTTAATATGTATGAGAACTGCCTTCCTTCTAGGGGAGGGGGTGGAGGAAGGGAAGAGAAAGGTTGGAACAGAAGTGATTGCAAGGGACAATGTTGAAAAATTACCCATGCGTATGTTCAATCAATAAAAAGCTATAATAAAAAAAAAGAAATGATGAGCAAGATGCTTTCAGAAAAAAATTGGAAAGAATTACATGAACTGATGCTGAATGAAGTGAATAGAATCATGAGAATGTTGTATATAGTAACAGCAACACTGTACAATGACCGATAATCAAGACAGTTCCAAAGATCCCATGATGAAGAACTTTATCCACCCTCTGAGAAAGAACTGGTAGGGTCTGAATATAGATCAAAGCATACTTTTCCTCCCTTTCTTTATTTTTTATTGGGGGTTTTTTGTCTGTGTTTTCTTTTACAACATAACAAATGTGGAAATACATTCTGTATAACTACATATGCATACTCTATATTAAATTGCTTACTAAAGAGAGGGAGGGAAGAAAGAGAATTTGGAACTCAACATTTTTTAAATAAATATCAAAAATTGTTCTTTCATGTATTGAGAAAAAATGAAATATTATTTTAAAAAAGAAAATGGGTAGGGGAGATAATGCCAAGCAGCTAGTATATTTTGGAATATTCAAATGATGAAGTAGAGATAGAGAGAAGGCTTCTCACTTGATGAAGCTCAGGTGACTACATAAAATAAATCAGATTTTAATTTATTCTCTCATTTGTACTGTCTATCTCGCAGGTATCTTATGAGAATCTTTTAGGGTAGCATATATAAATCCTTTGTAATTCATATATTAAACAAATGTTCATTATTTATATTATTTTCTTTATATATTACTGATATATTAAGTATCAAAAATGAAAGATTTCTTAAACAACAATAAGAAATATAATTAAACATCAACTTTTCTTTCCTCTGGCCAGAGACAAGATTGAATCTTAGGTTCTCCCAAGCTAAAATGCTTGGGAGCCTCTTATTTGAATATTTATATAAATGTGGGTGTGTATGTATATGTATATATTTTTATAGTATATGTACACATGTACATATCGGTTTATATGTACATATCTATATATTTATGGAATATACAAACACACATATATGTATTTCCTCCCTTTTGGTGCATTAACAACTTTCCAGGGGCTGCTTTTGACTCTTGGGCTTAAAGATAGGAGGCTGCCTGAAGTAATGAAAGGAGAAATGATTATTTTACTCCCAGTTTTACCACAAACTAGCTTCATTCCTCTATCCCTAAGTTTCTTCATTTGGTAAATGAGAGGGTGAGATGAGAAAATGTCTTACCTTTTCCTGCTCTAACATTCTGTGGGTCTGTGGTTCTAAAGCAGGTTTTTGGAGAAGGGAAAAGATTTGGTCAGAATGGTTGATGCTACCAGGTAAAATTCAGTATAAACCTGGAAATGAAATATAACAAACAGCCCCTCGTCTGAAGTAGAAACTGACAATGTCTCCAGTGATCAAGAATTCTGGAGATGTCAGGTTCTCACCAGTTATCACTCAGCTATTGCCCAGAGGAAAGAAAAACAAAACAAAACCAAAAAAAATTTACTATTGATCCTTCAGCCCAAGATATCCCTAGCGTAAGGAGACGGAATTTGTCTAAGCCTCTTAAAACAGGGTTATAGTCCAAAAGGGGAGCATAAAAATGACATTGTGGGACTTCTTATCGATCCTCTCACAACACAACCCACCCCACAAGGTTTTTACAAGGCAAGAGACACTTGTCTTTAACCCAGCCAGATTGTGAATCCAGCCCACATTCTGGTTAAACAGGAGGGTACCTGAGTTTCTTATCTAACAGAAACAGGATGAAGTTCACTCCTGAATTTTAAATTAAATCTTCTAGATACCTTGCCATCCTCCTACTTTGTCCCTCTACCTCCTGTCTTCTATATATATGTTCCATCAAAGCTCCAGAAATATAACTAATGTATGACATCAAACCAGGGATCCTAAGCAGTCCCAGCTCCATTTATTCTTCTCCCCTCATCTCCCAGTTTTATGTGAACTACCCCAGAGTGTTAAAGAATATTTAAGACTCTCTCAATCTGTATAGTAAGCAATGGACAATTTCCAGATTCCAAACAAAACTATAATAGATTATAGGGGTCCTTACTTGGTCAAAAGTGCCTCCAGGGCATGGAAACTGGGGCTGAAACCACATCTGTGCCCGATAGAAGCAAAGACAAAAACAGGTATCAAAAGCAAGATTCTGGCCAGCCCCAGAAACCATTAAATTCCTGAAGACTATTTCAACTTGACATTGTCAGAATCTTATCTTTGGGTGCATGATAAAATTTATCCCACCAAATCTTTTGTTAATCTCTCCGAGGAGAACCTATAAGTTGTTCTTCCTTTTAGCTGTAACTTCATTTCTTCTTGTTTCATTTATAGTAAGAATATGCAAGTCCAATCCAAGGTATTTAATCATCATCATCATTACTGACATTTCATTATAGTGCTTTAAGGTTTTCAAAATGTTTTATATAAATGATCTAATTTTATTCTTATACCTGAAAGGAAACTGAAGCTCAAAAAAGTAAAATGACTTACCTATGATAATGTATGTACCTATGATATGTATGTAGATGTATCATTAAATCAATGACCATATTTCTCTCTCATTACTCTACTTATAGGACAGTAGATCCAGAACTGGAAAAATCTCAGTGGTCATTCACAATCTAATATGGACTACTTACATTGACACAATTATTACATAAAAGGTTTGAATAAATAGATTTGACCACTAACTATTGTCTACAAAGTGATCATTAACTATTGAAGCCATAGGAGTGAATAAGGTGGTCAGAGAGAACAGAGAGATAAAAGGGCCAAGAACAAAGCTTTGTACTCAAAGGACCTGCAAAAGTCACCTAGTTTAGATTTTTGCCTCTTGAAAAAAAAAATCATATTTTATTTGGAATCATGTGTGAAAAAGAACTGCCTTAGTTTTTTTAATACTTCCAGAGGTTTCTTCATGTGGTTTCAGAGAATCATCTCATGATAGAATAATCAGCAGATACATATGGGTGAACTTCACTTTAATAAAAGCTGATATATGGAAAACTGGATTTAAATAAAGGATAAGGTTGTTTAGTCATTTTTCTGTCATGTCTGACTCTTTGTGAGTTTTCTTGACTGGAATAGTTTGCCATTTCCTCTACAACTCATTTTTACAGATGAGGAAACTGAGGCAAACAGGTTGTGACTTGCCCAGAGTCACACAACTAGTATGTCTGAGGACACATTTGAACTCAGGAAGATGAGTTTTCCTGACTCCCAGACTAGTATTCTGTGCACTATGGCACCACCTAGCTGCCCTAATGATAAAGGAGGGGAACACAGAAAAAGGATAAATCACAAGATTTTCTAGGAAAGTGAATTCCTTTATCATATTAAAAATAGAAATTGTGTGTAAATTCATTTTCCATAAATAAATTGTCTAGGATAGTTGCTACCATATACTAGAAAGGACTCCCTATAACAAGAGATTTGGATTTCAGTCTCAATTTTGCTTCTAACTCACTGTGTAACCTTGAACAAGTTATTTAATTTCTGCATTTTATTTTTCTTTTCCACAAAAATGGTAGTATTAGGCTAAATGATCTCTGGAGTACCTTCCAACACTCTGAATCTGTAAAACCCTTTTTTTATTGCATAAAGCAAGGCACACCTGAATAGCAAGGCTACATAAGACAGTTAGATGAGAGGTGTACATCAAAAACACCACCTTGGGGGACAGGGAGGTCCACAGACCTCCTGATGTTCTTTCATCCCAGCATGAAGTCATAAGGAAGGGCTGCCAGTGGGTTCCTATGCACTTCCTCTGAGCCCCTCTATGTGCAATATCAGAAGCCTATGAGGGTCTCCAACCTTGATCCTGAAAGCCAGAGGCAGTTCTGGAGCCAGGAGTTTAGAGGGCACAAGGGAGAGGAAGACTGATATGGATCTAAGCAAACATTTCACCACTGTTCCAAAACTGAAGCCAGAGGAGCAGAAACAGCAGTAGTAGCCCAGTAGGCCTAAACAGAGGGAAGCCAGCAAAAGCTGTTTCCCCCCATTCCTTTCTTTTATTTTATTTTTAAAGTAAACTCACACTTCGACAACTGTTTTTTTTCTGTTAGTAACTTGGCTGTCAGAGGCCACAGACTGCTGCAGGTTGTTCCCTTTAGAAACATATGCTTCTGATGAAGAAATTGGTTGGAGAAACAAGTCTAAGAGACTGAGCTCTCCAACCTGATGAGAAATTACTAATGCCAGCCTCCTAGGGGGAAGGAAATATGAGACAGAAATAAATGAAATCGAGGATCTACAGGAAAGGCCTCATGCCAAGTGCCAGGGGCCCGACTCCTCAAAGACCAAGCTTCTCAGAAGAGGAAGAAAAAAAGAGCCATGATTTGAGTGATTTTTTTTTACTCATTTCAATTCTTAATAACAAGTGCAGAAAGGAAGAAAAGAAGGATGAAATGATAACCTCTTATGTTTACAGATATTTCCAGGATTCTTCAAGGCTCAGAGATATCTGTTCTAAACAGGCCTGAATCTTCAGTGTTTCCCAAATTCTTTCCAGAATATTTGTTCATATTTCCACAGGTGACTGAAATTTAGCCCAAGGAGCTAAAGGGATAGAGATAGAAAGAGATGGAAAAGGGGAAAGGAAATAGAAATGAAAAAGGAAAGGAAAAGAGAAGGGAAAAGAAAGGGAAAAGAAAAAAAGAAAAGAAAGGGAAGGGGAAAAGGAAGGAGAATGGAAAGAAGAAGGAGAAAGGAAAGCAGAAGGGGAAGTAAGAGAAGAAAAAGATGAAGGAGTAGGAAAAGGGAAGAGAAAGAGAAAAGGAAGGTACAAAGAAGGTACTCACTGCTTTAAAAAGAATTTGCAAATTTAAAAGTAATATATAAAAAGTTTTTGTTACTGTTATTTTTATATTTAAAACGTAGAGATGTTGGGGCAAGTAGGTGGTGCAGTGGATAGAGCACCAGCCCTGAAGTTAGGAGGACCTGAGTTCAAATTTGATCTCAGACACTTAACACTTCCTACCTATGTGACCCTGGGCAAGTCACTTAACTCCAGTTGCCTCAGAAAAAATAAAAAATAAACAAATAAACAAAACTTAGAGATGTCCAAAAGTGGAATGGACTACCTTAGAGTTAGTAAGTTCCCAACGTTGGCAGTCTAGGCAGAGGTTGGATGCTGATTTATCAGAGATGATTTTGAAGATTTTCAACTCAGGCCTGATGAAATGGATAATCCCAGAGGTCTTTCCATAATAAAAGCTTGTGTGATACTCTTCATACAAATAGGATAGGATAAGATAACATGTTTTAATTGAAAGGTACAAAAGTTACAATCATATGACCCAGGTCTTAATCCTGGATTTGCCACCTTCCTATAGTAAGTCCATCCTTCAGACATTCCATTACTTCATAATTACATGTAGAAAGCTAAACAATGTCCAATGGGAAGAATATTGGATTTAATAACAGAAAATGGCTCAAATTCATCCTCTTCCACTTATCATTTGCGTAATGTTGGGCAAGTTCCTTAACTATTCTGGGTCTCATTTTCCTTCATCTGTAAAAATGGAAGGACTAGACTATGATTTCTGATACCCCTTTAAGCTATAAAACCATGATCCTGACTGAGGAGGGGGGAAAACTATTTCTGTATAGGGAAACAAATAAGACCTCATTAAGATTATATTTGAGCTCAGAATTGAAGGAGGGTTAGGATTTCCACAGATAGAGATGGGAGGAAGGACATTCTTGGCACAAGAAATGTCATGACCGAATATATAGAAACTTGAGCATATGGGATACTTATAAGAGATGGCAAGTAGTCTGTTTTGGCTGGAATATGGATTTGGCTGGACTAGTAAGAAAGAATCCTGGAAAAGAAAGTTAATACGAGATTGTAGAAGATTTTGAATGTCAGACAAAATTCTGGACTTTATTAGATAGACAATATGTATTACCACAGAGCAGCCACACTGTATAGATGAAGAAAGCAACTGAGGTGGAGTTCTGGGGAATCATATTAATATCTCTGTGCTAAACTGTAGGCATTAGAATACTGATACAATACAATACAAACACTGACTACAGAATATTGTTGTTCTAAAGCATCTACTTGATATAATTGAGAAAGAAGTGGGCCCAGGCTAGATTCTGATGCACAGAAGAAAACCTTATCTCAATATTCTGAATATTGTGTTCCTTCATACAAAAGATGTATTCTATTGATTCACTGATCAGTAAAGGGGATGGGAGAGTAATTGTTACTTGAATTTTCTTCATCATCTTGGACATTTTGTGATTACAACTTGGTCTATGAAATGGTAGCTGAGACAAATATCAACTCCAAAATCCCAGAAGCATGGTTCACTTGTCTATAATTCAACTGCAATGTCAGTTCATGAGTTTGATAAAATTTTAAGAGATTTCTATCCCTTTCCTTGGGGGAATGCCTGATAGAATCAAGATGGTGAAAACAAGGAGTTATCTAATGATTTTAAACAAATCAATGAAGTGATCAAATCCTATGTAAAAGGAAGAAAATTCTGGCCAATTAATTTAGAAGGTAGGATGAGGGAAAAGTGGAAGTGGAAAAGTAGTTAAAAAGTTATTAAGACAGATGATAATAACAGTCTATGCCGGGAATCTTGCAGTGGAAATAAGATGGGACAGAAGCAATATATTACATCCAGAAAATAAATGGATTTGTCAATTGATGAGAGATAGAAGGTAAGAAATTGAGAAGAGTCAAAGTTAACACTAAGATTTTGAAGGAAATATCATTACAAAAATAAAGAGAATAGGAAAAGTATGTTTTAAGGGAAAATAAGGTTGCTTTTAGACATTGTTGTTTTTAATATTATTATATATGAAGTGTCAGTAGGTCAACTAGGTGAAGATATACAATGATCAGTCAGAAATGAAAGTTTAAAGTTTAAGAAGTAGCAAGGCCTGGAGAAATGGATTTAGGGATTGATTGCATAAAAGTGATCCCCACAAAAAGGATTGAAGCTCATCTGATTATGTTTGGTCATCATTCCTGGAGGCAGGATCCTGAAATAGATGAACCCTGGGAATTTCCACCAACCCTAGATTCTCTGTTCCAGAAAATAATACAAAGCTATCTAAGAACTAGAATTTATTTTTGAAGAATCACAGAAATGTCTGAAGGCTCACAAACCAGTCACTTGAATTAGATTGTCAATCTATCAGTAAAACTGACTAGTTGAAATCACTATTGATTAGAGAAATACAAATCAAGACAAATCTAAGATATCACTTCATACCTTTCAAATAGGCTAAAATGACTGGAAAAGAAAATGATAAATGTTGGAGGGATGTGGGAAAATTGGGACATACATTGGTGGTGGAGCTGTAAACTGATCTAAACATTCTGGAAAGCAATTTGGAACTATGTCCAATGGGATATCAAACTATACATACCCTTTGATCAGGCAGTGTCTCTCTGGGTCTGTAACCCAAAGAGATCATGAAAAAGAGAAAAGGACCCACATGTGCAAAAATGTTTGTAGCTGCCCTTTTTTGTAGGGACAAGGAATTGGAAGCTGAGAGAATACTCATCAATAGGGGAATGGCTGAATAAGTTATGGTATATGAACATGATGGAATACTATTGTTCTATAAGAAACAATCAGCAGGATGATTTCAGAAAGGCCTGGAGAGACTTACATGAACTGATAAGTAAAGTGAATAGAACCAAGAGAATACTGTATACAGCCACAAGATTATGTGACGATTAACTGTGATGGACTTGGCTCTTTTCAACAATGAGGTGATTCAGGCCATTAGATTTGTGATGGAAAGAGCCATTTGCATCCAGAGAGAATACGATGGGAAATGAATGTGGATCACAGCATAATATTTTTATCTTTATTGTTATTGTTGTTTGCTTGTTTGTTTTTTCTTTCTCATTTTTTTCCTTTTTGATCTGATTTTTCTTGTGCAACATGACAAATGTAGACATATGTTCATAAGAATTGCATATGTTTAACCTATATTATTTGCAATCTAGGGAAGGGGGAGGTAGGGAAGGAAGGAGAAAATTTTGGAACACAATGTTTTGCAGAGATGAATGTTGAAAACTATCTTTGCATATATTTTGAAAAATAAAAGGCTATTATTTTTTTAAAAAATCAAAATATAAAGAACGATCATAAGAAGTAAAAATGATATAGAAATTTTTTTAAAAAAACTAACTAGTTGGTTATTTCATCACTGTATCCATGAGTGAATTAAGCTATATAGCTAGCATCCCTAATAGCTAGCATTTTTATAGTCTTTATAGGTTTTTAAAGTGCTATATCTTATCCATTTGAATCTATACAAAACTAAATAATTTGAAGAACCCTAGGGCAGCACCAAGAACATATGTATACTATAAGAGAAAGGACAATGAAAATAGGACATTTGCAAAATGATTTTTCCTAACTAAAATATGAATTTTGTTAAAAAAAATCTCTTTATCTATGAAATGCCTTTTCACAATGCGTTTTTTTTTCTTATCTAACATATATTTAAACTTTGTGCACAACAAAACTAGTAGTTATACAATTTAGCATGTGCATGGTGGAAGAACACAATGGGTTCATAACATTTGTTTAATTGTTGAATCAAATTAAACTGAATCAAACTGAAAAGAATTGATTTGCACTCCACTCCCAGATCCTGATGGATGTATTAGAATATTGATTCACAAAAAAGATCAAAGAGCAGATACTTTCAGCATCTCCCTGCAAAATCACATGGCAAACAGCTACACAAAAGGTCAAAGATGGCAATAAAATATAAACTCATAGAGGGTAGCCATACTTTAATTTTTGCTTTTGTATTCATTCTTCGCACCTGAAATAGGCTTGTATGGAGTAGGCACTTTAAAACATTTATGAATTGAGTAACTGGAGGTATTTTCTGATGTGAAGATGCATCGTGTAGAAATTTTATAGACAATAGTTGTCACTTGAAAAGAGAGAATCTTATGAAAGCACAAATGGGGAACCAGGAGGAAAGTTAAAATCATAGTAGAATAAGCAAACTGTCCATTGGTGCAAGCAGAAATAGAAATAGGTGAATCAATGAATGCACAAATGAAAAATAAAAGATGAACTATGTATTAGGAAATAACTTATCTCAGGGATTGGAGGGTCTTTCCTCATGCAACTATATACATACCATCACTACCAATACGAAAACTGCCAATAGATGGAAAAACTTCAGGATTGCTTTCTGCTTAACCTGAGATTCTTAGTACAGACTTCCTGTCACCTTTAGAATGTCAGACAATAAGTGGTGCCTTTTACTGCCCTGCAATGATTGCCTCCTGACTTATTCTACCAACAATTGAGTAGTCTACCTGTATTGCCCTTGGAGGCTTAGTTATTGATTGGTGAGCTTTGATAAAATCAAAAGGCATGTTGGTTTTTAAGTCCCTCTTGGAAATAATTTTTCATGTAAAGAAACACAAAACCCATATAGACTTGAGAGAAGCAAAGCCTTAGAATATTTCTGACTCAGGGAAGTAAGAGAGAGAGCAAGTATGTAACTCAGATCTGGGAAAATGTCAACTACTTTATTAAGCAGAACTTGATTATAGTAGAAATTAGGGGATATAGTGGTTAGAGCACCAGCCCTGAAGTCAAGAGGACCTGAGTTCAAATGTGGTCTCAGACACTTAACACTTCCTAGATGTGTGACCCTAAGCAAGTTGCTTAACCCCAATTGTCTCAAGAAAAAAAAAAGAAAAGAAAAGAAAAGAAAAAAATAATAGTTGAAATTAGAGAGAAGACACTACCAAGTTGTGACTGTTTTGTTTCTTTAAATCTTGTTCCATCTTATATCTTAGAGTTTTAGATACTTCCTTTTGAGTTTGTTTTATTTAATACAACACTAATCCTAATATAAGCCAAGCTTTCCCCAAAATATAACTTGGAAAAAACATAATTGCAGTCTATAATCCTTACTTTTTTTATTTTAAAAGTTATAAACATCTATATATACATATTTATGTGTATGCCTTTCAAAGTGATCTTATTTTAAGTACATGGCCTCTATTTGGGACATGACTTACATTTCTACAAATATAGTCCAAATTCTATTATTTTAATAACATTTTTATTAAAAAAAAAAAAAACCATGGTTAAGAGATTTAATTGGGCACTTTATCTCACCAGTCTCATTTTATTCACATCTGGAATAGCCTATTTGCTGAGGTTAAGTATCATAAAAGAGCATTATCAAATATTTAGTGACAAATACCCAAATTGCAATGTAATAAATAAGAAGAATAAAAAAGCTTTTAGATTTTGTACCAAGAAAGCCTGACTCTTTTACCTCCGTATCTGATCATATTCTAAGTCCTATCATTTCTACCTCATAACATCTCCCATAAACCTCTTCTCTTCATCATAAAGCCTCTTCTCATCCTCTTTAATCTTAATTCTTATGAGACCATCCCCAAAATTATTCTGTTTATGACTTATTTGTATATAGCTTTTTGAATGTCCCCCCTCACTAGACTGTGAGCACTTTGAAAGGAGAGACTGGTTTTTGTCTTTCTTTGTGTCCCTTGTTCTCAGTACCATGTATGACTAAGGACTAAGGACTGACCCTGGCTTTTCCCATCACCATCCTTTCCTGCTTTTTTAGTCTCCAATTCAGCCTCAGTCTTATGGTCTAGATACTTCCTCACAGTCCCAATGACAGAATTAAAGAATTGCCCTTCTGTGACTGAAGATGCCGACAGTATCCACTTGTTACAAAAATAAATAGGCATCTGTCAGAGATGCAGTTGGAGAAAATTTGGCCCCTGCAGATTTCTCTATTGTAGAGGATTTAAAAAAAAAACTTGTGTTATTCTCTGGTATGGCTATTAATTAATATTATTGTCTTTCATTGAGATAGATGGCAATGCTAATTGCTTTTTTATGGAACCTTCCACAATACCACTTATCTTCAGACAAATAATAGTCTAAGAACAAATAATTGGTTATCAGCATTTAAGAATGATTGTGTTAAATGGACAAGGAAAAATACTATATCAAAATACTTAAATAGTATATTTGTGACACGTTGATAATTTTCAGTTTCCCTGCTATTGAAAAACTATTTCTCTTTCATTTTCCTTTGCTCTGATCTCTCATGACCACTGCCTCGTCCTCTATCCCTTCTTCCTCAATCTCCTACTCCTGCTTCCTGTTTTCTGCCCAATCCCAATCCCAATGTTTGTTTTGTAACTAACATCCTAGTGGTATGGGGATAAGGAAAAGATCACTCTTTCCCAGCTTCTTTCTGTTTCCAAATCTAGTCCAGTCTATTACACAAAGCCTTTTCTTCTCACTCTCTTCTTAACTTTCCAACAATCCAGATTCTGGCGCCGACATTCAACTGAAACTACTATCTCTAAAGTTACCAGTGATCTCTTAATTGCCAAATCTAATGGTCTTTTCTCAATCATCTTTCTTTGCAGATGATGACATTGTCAATCTCTTTCCTCTTACTGACATTCGCTTCTTTCTAGCTTTTCATGTATCTATTCTATTCTGGTTCTGTTATCTCTATGATGGCTCCTTTTCAGGCTAGAATTTCATCCAGATCACGTGCAATAACTGAAGATTTTCTCCAGAGCTCTGCCCTGGATCCCCTTTTTTCCCCTCTCTGTATTATTGTTTATGATAATCTTATCAATTCCCATTCATTCAATTACCATCTCTATACTGATTAATCTCACTCTATTTATCCAATCCTAACCTCTGCTGATTTCCAAGCTGATATCTCCCATGATCTATTGGACATTTCAAACTGGATATCTCACAAACATCTTGAGTCCAATATGTCCAAAACTAAATTCATTATCTGTTTACCAATCCCAAAAACTCTACTCTTTTTTCCTAACTTCCCTATGTTGTCAAGAGTATTTTCCTCCATTTTCCCATTCATCCAGGATTACATCCTATGTGTTACTCTCAATCCTTCCTTGTCTTTCACCCCTCATATTCAATCTTTTAACAAGACCTGTTAATTTTCTCTTTATGACATCTTTAAAATTCTTTCTCATCTCTCTTCTAGCATTGTTACCACCCTATCACCTCACCCTCAGACTATTACAATAGCTTCCTGGTTAGTCTATCTGCCTCAAGACTCATACCACTCCAGTCCATCCTCCCCTCAGCTAATAAAGTGATTTTCTTAAAGTGCTGCACTGGCCGTATCATTCCCATTCTTAATAAATTTGAGTGGCTTTCTTTAATCCAAGATCAAATATCAAATCTTCTGCTTGACATTCAGAGTCCTTAATAACATGTCCCCTCACCTTTCCAGTCTTCTTATACTTTATTCCCTGTCCCCAACCCCTCCACATTCTCTTTGATCTAATGATAGTGGACTCCTTGAAATTCTTAGTCCAAGACATTCTACCTTCAGACTCCTGGAATTTTCACTGATTCCTCCTTCCTATAATGCTCCCCTTCCCCATCTCTACTTCCTAGTTTTCCTGGCTTCTTTCAAGTCACAGCTAACATCCTTCCTTCTATAACAAGTATTACCCTTAAGGCTTTTTGCCCTTTCTTTGTTGATTATTGCTAATTTATTTTGTTTATTGACTTCTCTATTATACTCCTTGAGAGTTCCTTGACAGTAAGAACAAACTTTTGCCTTTCTTTGTAACCTTAACACTTAGCACAGGGCCTGGCATATAATAAATGCTTGATAAATATTTTTTGACTAACTGACATTGCTTTGAAAATGAAATGAGATCAATTTTATGAAAATTCTTTTAAAACTATTAAGATGAAATCCATATCTATTAAGTATTATTGTTGTTATTATTCTTTCTCCCCCTAATTCTCAGCTCTTTCTCTCCCTGCATTTTAGTAATGGAGGATGAGCTTTCAAGAACTTAGGCAGGAATCACATGACAATCCCTTCTCTAACTCCCCTATCCCTCCCAACTTTAACCTTTTTTTCCATTACCAAACTTTCCTAATTACTACTTCACAGTGGCACCCAGACCCCTGATAGAAAGTTCTAAAAGAGAGAAATCAACCCTTGATATAGGTTCCAAGCAGGGAGGAGGCTGCAGATCTGCAGTGGATAATTGAAAGCATGTTCAAGTTCACTGGGAATGGGTTGTTCAGGAACATTAGCTTCGGACACTGGCAGCAGCCTGCTGGTGTGCTGAGGGGAGAGATAATGAAATAAGTGAGCAGGTGGGAAGACATGGTCATCAGAAACTCCCCTGGAAGCAAGGCCCAGACTTCCTGAGCTTCCTCAAGGCAACTGCTATGAAGCAATGGTGGGAAAAGGTCAGAAGGGCTCATTGGAGCCAGTTGGGTGTGACCAGGATGTTATCTTTCAAACTTCATCTCCCACTGCTCCTAATGATGAAATGATTTTTCTCTTAACACTGAATAGAAATTCTTTTTATCATTCTATGTCTAAAATATTTACAGTATTTTAAAATGAATGTATTGTGGAGGTTTCAGAAGCGAGGGGATAGAACACCTGAGTGATAAGTCATTAACAAATAAAGTAGGATGTAGGTGGAGCTGGAAAGAGTAATTTCACTGGACCCAGGATGGATTATCTTATGATTCTGAAAGGACAGAAAGATAAAACATCTGGAAATAAAAACTTAATGGGAAAGAGGGGGTCCACTGGAGAGCAAGAGCTTTGAGATTCACCCCCCAAAAGGGTCTACAGCAGTACAAAATTGAGAAGTTACCTGAAAGTTTCACTCATCTGTGTTTATCATCACAAATGACTGTAGAAGCTCAGTATCACTAGGAAAAGGAGACAGGAAAAAGGAAGCAAGCTCAGTTGGTTTACTTCAGATAGCTATGGCTAAATCCAATCTATCACTGCCTGTCATCATCACATAATTCTCCAATGACACATGCTGTGTATAAGTGCAGAGGAAGCATGAGACATAGACCCATATGACTGCAGATACCTATTAATACTTTCACACATCCCAGTGACAACACTGGGGAAGGAGCCCCAGATCAACATCTTGTACCCTGACACTTCACTACAATTCCCAATCTCTACAGGTCATTATTCTGCATTCATCTTCACCAAGTGTTCTATTGCCACCATAGCCCCTCATCAGGAAAGCTTGTCTCTACCACCACACGATGCATATACCAACAATTTTCTGTTTCCATGACTTTATACAATCTATCCTTTATGCTTATAACTTATTCCCTCCTTATCTCTACCTCTTGGAATCTCTAGTTTCCTTCAAAGCTAAGCTCAAGGGCCACTTTCTACATAATACCTTTCTTATCTCTGCAACTGTTTTTGCTTTCTCTTTGGGGAAAGAAAAATTACTTTGTATAAGTAAAAGGCAACTAGGAAGAACATAGTAGATAGAGTGCTAGACTTAGAGTCAATAAGACATGAATTGAAATCCTGCTTTAAAAACTTACTAGCTATAGCCCTTGTCAAATCATTTTACCTCTTCTCATTTCAGTTTCTTCATTTGTAAAATGGGAATAATAATGGCATCTCTCTCACAAGGTTGCTATTAGGATTAAGTGAGACGGTACATGTAAGGAACTTTGCAAACCTTAAAATGATATAGAAATGCCAGCTATGATTGTTATTGTATTTATCTGGTATATTTTTCTATATGCATACATTTATGTGATTAAAGATATAAATATATGTATATATGCATTCATGCATGTTCATATGCATGTTTGTCTCCCCAGTGCCTAGGTGCCTGATAAAATGTAGTAAGAATCTAAATGCTTATTAAGTGACTGATAGATTGCTCTGTAATACTCCCAAATAGTGTAGCAGAAATTATCAGGACAACACTAGTAGGACCAAAAGAAAGAACTCTCACCTATGTTTCACATGGCTATACCTAAGTTCTTGCTCCACTTCCTAGCCCTATAGCAGCTAATTACTGTCACCTACAAAGTTTCTGAAGGTGTTGGCTACCCTTCCTTGTCTAAAGCCAAAAAGTTCACTGCTTAGACTTTTCACAGAGAAGCAGTTATTAGGGAAATGTTCTTCCTCCCCTTATATATTACTAATGTGTAGAAGAATGTACCCTTGGTCATAAAGGGAAATTTTTCCTTATCCATTTTGGTATGCTATGTTTTTTTTAAATTCTGAATTTTAAAAAGCCCAAATAACATTAGCATATCCATATGTGGGTATTCATGTGTGTTATATGTATATATGTATAAAGAGAAAATAAAATAGAAGAGAAATGAGGATTGTACATGAAATCACATATATCCATTATGTACAGTTTATCTTTATTAAAAAAAATACAATAAGTTCAGCACGTAGCTTGCAAAGCCATCTTGCTTGTCTGTAATTCTTTTTGGTCCTCCTCTTCTCTTCTGTGTATTTGGAAAAAAATAAAGAAGGAAAGAAAAAAGAAAAGAAAGAAAGAAAGAAAGAAAGAAAGAAAGAAAGAAAGAAAGAAAGAAAGAAAGAAAGAAAGAAAGAAAGAAAGAAAGAAAGAAAGAAAGAAAGAAAAGGAAAGAAATAAGGAAGAAAGGAAGGAAGGAAGGAAGGAAGGAAGGAAGGAAGGAAGGAAGGAAGGAAGGAAGGAAGAAAGGAAGGAGGGAAGGAAGGAGGGAAGGAAGGAAGGAAGAAAAAAAGGAAGGAAAGAAGGAGGGAGGGAGGGAGGGAGGAAAAGAAGGAGGAAGGGAAGGAGGGAAAGGAGGGAGGAAGGAAAGGGAAGGAAGGAGGAAGGGAAAAGAGGGAGAAAAGGAAAGGGAAGGAAGGAGGGAGGAAGGGAGAAAAGAGGGAGAGAAGGAAAGAGAAGAGAAGGAAAAGAAAAGATACAAGATACTTTATCTTTTTTTTTTTTTTTTTTGCAACTCTAGTCCTATCTCCTCCTTCCCACTCATACCCAATTAAAAAAAGAAAAACAAAATCTCTATAACAAATGTTCCTAATCAAACCCTCCTTGGTCATTTCAAAAAAATATATATTTATTCTGCTTCTTGAGTTCATCACCTCTTTCAGCAGGTGGGTTTTGCCACGCTATTTAATTAAATGTCTAGCTTTAAACCTACCATATATACATATATATGTGTTTGTGTGTGTGTGTGTGTGTGTGTAGAGAGAAAGATGTATATGTGTGTGTGTGTGTATGTCCTTGTGTGTGTGCATGCACATTACAGTTAGTCTAATAAAATAAACATGGGGAAGGAGGCTTACGAGTCAAGATTTTGAATGGAGGCTGTCTCACACATGGAATGGTTTTAGGGGAACTATATATTAAATGACCTTCTCTTTGGCAAGGCAAACCTGCCCCTATGTACCTTTCCTTCATCCCATCTCCTCCTAACTTCTCCAGAAAACTATATTTGCCATCATCATCTTCTCTCTAATCTTAAACCTCTCCCCATGCATAGACTCCTTCCCCATTATATCCAAATAGTCCCAAGTTCCCATACTTAAAAAAAAAATTCTCTCATCTCTATACATCCAGTATGTCTCCTCTATTTCTCAGCCAAACTCCTAGAAAATCCTGTTTATATCCCTATTCTATTTTAATCTTTACTTATTCACACCTCAATTCTTTGCAGTCTGATAACTGGCCTGAAATTTCTCTACAAAATTGCCAGAATTGTAAATTCTGACCTGAATTGTTAAATTTGACCATCTTTTTTGCATTCTTAGTTCTTCTGGATCTCTTTATTGTGTTTGATTGTGACACTGTTCTACTGATTCTCCTGCCCCTGTCTCAGCACTCATCAGCTTTGGTGGGTCAGTCATCCAAATAATACCCTCTAAGTGTGGCTATTGCCCCAAGGTTCTCTCTTAAACCTCCTACTCTTGTCTCCTCACAAGTCTCTTTCTTGATGATCTCATCAGCACTTATGTATTTAATTATTGTGCAATGTCAATGATTTCCAAATCTATATATCCAGTCCCAGTTTCTATTCTGAACATCAGTCTTCATCACCAATTGTCTATTATATATGTCAAGTATATCTAAAAACAAAACTATTTTCCCTCAAAACCCTTTCCCAAAAATCCTTATTTCTATTACAAGTACCAGAATTATTCCACTCTCCTGAGTTCATAAGTTTGGCACCATAATTAACTCTTCACTCTACTTCACCTTATATTCTAACAACTCTTGCCATTTCAGCAGTCACATCTCTTGCATCTGATGCCTTTTCTCTACTCACATAGCCACCATTTTAGTTCAGTCTCTCATCACCTGCCACTTATTGCAATTGCAACAAACTCTTAATTTGTCCCTATCTCAAGTTCTTTACCACCTCACTATATCCTCAACATTCTTATCAAAATGATTTTCCTCAGGTCTAGAACTGATTGTCATCCCCTTAATCAACTAACTGCACTATCTTCCGATTGCTTCTAGCATCATATATAATCTCCTCTGTTCAGCTTTTAGCACCCTTCACAACTTGTCCCCATCTGACTTTCCAGCTTAATTGTACATTACTCCCTACACATAAATATTAATTCTGCAATTCAGTCATACTAGCCTTTTCTTTCCATCTCCTGTTTCCATGACGTTGTACTAGCATTTCTCCATCCCTGAAATGTGCTTCCTTCTCAATTCTGGCTAAAAGAATATTTTCTTCCTTCAAGAGGCAGTTCAAGCATTATATTGAAGTCTTTCCTGATCTCCTCTCCTGCCTCTCAAACTACCTTTCATTTAACTACTTGTATTTATTCTTTTTACATTTATTCTGTGTATAATTACACATGTCCTTATTGTCTTTTCCTATTCAATCTGTTAAGCTTCCTTTAAGCTCCTTGCAAGTAAGAATTGTTTCATTCATTGTATTTGTGTTCTAAGTGCCTATAGAATACACATAATGAATATTTGTTGGTTGAATGAATGCATGGATAATAAGTGAATCTGAGTCATGAGAAGTTGGAAGCTTATTGTCAGGTTATGACATATGAGAAAGGTCTCTATTAATGTCAAAGAAAAAATTCCTTCCTTTGGAAAAGTAGATAAAGAATACAAATGGAAGAAATGGAAGAAGCAAATGCAGAGGCAGTTCTGATGATATGCAACTCTTAACTGAGATTTCCTACCTTAAGAAATTGGTCGTATATTCTGAAATGTCAGCACCCATTCTATAGAAAATGGGTTCACTAGCAAAGTTATCACTAGCCTCCTAGTTAGTTCTTTGTTCTTTCCTCGGGTTTCCTTGTGCCATTTAGTCTACCTGGAATGACTGGGGTGCTTTCTTCTCATAAAACTGCTCTTACGAAAGAAAGTGAGCCCTGAATTTGGGATCAGAGAGGCTAGATTTAGATCCTGCTTCTGCTGTTTAATGATCTTGGGACAGCCACTTAACCAACATGAATTCTAAAATTCTAATCTAAAATTCTAAAAAATGAAAGGATAAAACTAGATGCTCACAAGAATTCCTTAGAACTCTGAATCTATAAACCTATTGTTTGAAACTCTGTAACAATAAAATTTAAATGATTAACTTAATCAAAGTCATATAATCCTAGAATTTGAAGTAACTTTAAGATTATGTTCAATATCATGAGACAATGATATGGCAGCCAAGAAAATAAAGCAATTGCTTTATTGTTTACTATTTATTTAGGCTGCATTAATAAGGAATCTTGTTCAGAACAAAAAAAAAGTGATTATACCTCTGGATCTACCACAGTCAGATCACATTTGGAGGATTGTGTTTAATTCTGGGAATCATATTTTTTGAGGTACATTGATATTCTGGAAAACAGACAGAATAGAAAAACCAAAGGGGTGAAAGACCTAAATCCATGCCATATGAGAATAAATTGATAGGAATGTTTGGCTTGGGAAAGAAAAGGAGGACATGATCTCTGCTTTCAAAAAATTTAAGAATTGCCATGAAAAGAAGAGAATAGGACTAACTGATGATATCATTTTTATAATTCTTTCAAGTTTACAGAGCACTTTGATCCTCACAAAATCCTATGAGATTAGGACTTTTGTTATTCCCACTTTCCAGATGAAAAAAGTGAGGATGAGAGAGCTTAAATGGTCTGCCCAAAGTCACAAAATTAGTAAGTGTCTGAGATAGTATTTGAACTTGGATCTTCCTGGCTCCATTTCCAGTGATGTATATACAATGCCACCTAACTGCTTTTGCTAGGGATCAGAGAACAAAATTTCTGATGATGAGTTAGAATTTGGAGAGAGGTCGATCAGGAAAAATTAAAGAAATGGGCTATCTCAATAGATAATGTAATTTTCTCTTTGGGAGTCTTCTGGTAAAAAAAAAAAAAAAAGAATGACGGTTTTTTCACATGTATTTTACACAAGGGATTCTTGTTCAGATGCTTTTTAGACTAGATGGCCTCTGAGTTTTTCCTAGCTCTTAGATTTTTGTGATTCTGTAATCTTTACCCCACATATGATCTCCTACAGTAAAAATATTGTTTCTCCCAGAGGGACTTATGTTTTAACAACTACATAAACTTTGAGCTTCAAACCAATTCTTTGTCAAACAACTGGCCCCCACACAACTTCATTATTTCATTTTATTTTGTTAAAGCTCACCCACCATCCAAGTTATTATTTTCCCTTGTTCCCAATCCCAGTGAGAAGGAAGAAAAAAAACTAAGAGAGGAAGAGAGGAAGAGAAGAAGGAAGGAAGAAAAGAAGGAAGGAAAAAGGGAGGGAGAGAGGAAGGGAGGGAAAGAAGAAGGAAGGGAGGAAGGAAGGGAGGAAGGGAGGAAGGAAGGAAGGGAGGAAGATTTCAATTGATCAGTACTTTGAATTCACAGGAACATTCTCCTACATAGTAGATATTTAGGATAAAGGAACATGTCATAATAAAAACAAGTAGAGTGATTGGCATACTGATTCCACCTATAAGCCTACATCATCTAGGCTTACATACCTTCCTAGACAATAAGATATTATAATCTTCATGGTCATGTAAGTGCTACTGGATTCTCAATGTGCAAAGATAAAGTCATATGTTCCATAGATTATATTCCATAAAGCATTAAGAACAATAAATATATTTTTTACTAAAAACATTCTTTTTCAACAAGGACTTTCTGATCTGAAACTAAACCCAAAGGGCTATCAAACTGTGCATATTCTTTTGACCCAACATTATTGGGTCTATATCCCAAGGAAATCATAAAGGAGCAAAAAGGACCCATATGTGCAAAAACATTTTTAGCAGCTCTTTTTATGGTAGCAAAGAATTGGAAAATGAAGAGATGCTCATCAATTGGGGAATGGCTGAACAAGTTGTGGTATATGAATGTTATGGAATATTATTGTTCTAGAAAAAAAATGAACAAACTGATTTTAGAAAGACCTGAAAGATTTATACAAACTGATACTGAGCAAGACAAGCAGACCTAGGGATATTTTGTATACAATAGCAGCAAAAATGTGCAATGATCAAGTGTGAAACTCTTGGTTCTTTAGTGATTCAAAGCAATCCCAATACTTTGGACAGAAAATGCTATCTGCATCCAGAAAAAGAACTATGGAGATTGAATGTAAATCAATGCATGCTATGTTTGCTTCTTTTTTTCTGTTTTTTTTTTTCCTCTCCCATAGTTTTTCCTTTTTGTCCTGATTTTTTTCTCCCAACATGATTCATAAAGCAATGTGTACTTAAAACAAATTAATTTTTTTTTAAAAAGAGAGACTTTCTGCATAAACCTCTTCACGAATGGGAATAGGGACTAGACCTGATATTTCATTGGGAAAGGGAATTCCTGAGTAAGGAAAGTTTCTCTACTAATCTAGGTCAGTTACTTCTTCATATCTTAAAGTCTTGCCTAGATCACACAAAGATCTTACACACATAATATGTCACAAGCAGGACTTGAACCCATATCTTCCTACTTGTAGGCTACTCTCTATTCATTACTCCGTGCTGCCTCAGCTAATTAGAAAATTAAATAAATCCAAGCATTTAATATAGGAGAAAGACCATTGAACTGGACATTGAAGCATCTGGGTTCATTTCCTGAATCAGCCTCTCATTTCCTGTGCAATCCAAGATAATTCACTTAACCTCTCTGGGTCTCAGTTTCCTCTTCTGTGAAATGAGAGTGTTAAACAAAATAACTTCTAGAGTCCCTCTAAACGCTAAATCTATAATCTATGACCTCATTCCTCCAACACTGCAGTTAGTTCAGGTTTCACTGTATCTCCAAAGACCGGGCCAATGTCAGAGCAATCAAAACGAATGGAAATATTTATTTTCAGCAGAACTAAAACCAAGAAGCAAAATCCCTCTTCCCCCCTCCCCCCCACTCTATTTCGGCCAGCTTGTTTTGGGTATGCTTGTTAAAGAAACACAATTTAGAAAACCAAGTCATTCTAGGCGGATTTTCAATAATTGCCTTTTTTCCCTTCAGATGTTTAGAAATGATTTCTGCTACCGCAGAGATACAGATAAAAAAGGAAGTCAAGTGTTTCAGCGCCGGGATCAGCTTGCCTCGCGAGCAGCGAGGTTATGACAAGAAGATAGCTGTCTCTGTGAAAAAGCTAATCCCGTCGTTTTCATGTACAACCTTTACAAATTGTGCCCGTGTGGCAGAGTTTGAATCACTTTCTCTAACAGCCCCTGAAAACAAATGCAAAATCCTTCAAGTTCATTCAAAGTCATTACAATACCTTCCAGAACTGAATCAATTGTCGTAACCTCTGTGGCTCTGTAAAATATGAAATTACTATTGCTCTCATGGATCCACAGAGTTGGTAAATTAGAAGAAATTGATTAGAGGAGCTTTTGGAAAGGCCTCTCGTGTATTAAGTGTCTTGATGACAAACAACAATATATTATTTGTGAGATTTTGTTTGATGAAATTGTCTTGTCTGCTAATGGCAGCTTGCCTCCGTTATTGCTCTGTCTTGCCATCTAACAAATTGATGTGTGGGTTGAGGTTTAGCCTGGAATGGCAAGAAGAAACAAGAGACTCTACTTATTTTGATGGATTTAATGCCTTTTCTTCCTCCTTATCAAACCTGTCTGAAAGTTGAATGTGTGTTCTATGTTGACCCATCCTAATTTCTTTTACCCAGACATGGATGGTCAAATGTGTTCAATTTAAATCCTAGTTTACTCTTATAACATCATGACCCCAAGTAGACTGCATCTTTACATAGTTTGTGCCCTATTGGTTTTGTTGTTGTTGTTGTTTGCTCGTTTGTTTTGAAATTATTTAGAGGTCGGAACTATATGGACGAAAAAGACTTTAGAAATCACTCTGCTAAATTAACCTTTTTTTCAAATAGAGTCCCCCAAGAAATAAAATGATTTGTCCAAGGTCACATAGTACATTCATAGAGCAAGAACATGAGAGCCAGAAATGATACTTTTTATATTTATTTTTATATATCTATGTAGTTGATATTTATATTATATATTTAAAATATTTTGATTTATAAATAATTTATAATTATTTTTATACATCTATATATGTCATGTTTTCATCCCCAATATAAGATAAGTTCTTTGAAGGCAATTACTGTTTTACTTTTGTCATGGTATCCTCAGCTCCTAATATAACATCTGACACATTAGTAAGCATTTAATAAATGCTTATGATAGAGAGATAGATTACTTGTTTGCTTTATTGAAGGAAGGCAGAGACTGCACAGTCCTAGATTCAGAGTTGGAGCTAGAAAAAAATCTGAGAGCTCATTTAGTCCTTTTTATTGCTGGCCAAAGATACTAAGTGACTTGCTCAGCATCATACAGGTCATAAATTGCAGAGTCAGGATTTGAACTCATCTAGTCCTATCTCCCAATTTGTAGATGATGCCCACAAAAGCAAAAAGGTTTGCTTAAGATTACTCCATTTCCCCTGAAGTCAGGAGGATCTGAATTCAAATCCAGTCTCAGACACATACTGTGTGATTCTGGGCAAGTCACTTAATTCCAAATATCTCCAAAAAGCAAACAAGCAAAAAAGTACCTAGCTTCTAAATAGAAGCTGTAGATCTAGGAGAAAGTCTCCTTACTCCTAATCCAGTGTATGGCCCACTTTAGCTCATTGTCTTTTATTATGATGAAACATAGGTCAGCAATCCCATCTCACACTACATTATTCTACTTTCTCTCTACCAACCTTGCCCTCATGAGAATGCTTTCCTCACTATGCCCAAAGGACTACAAAACTATGCATGCCCTTTGATCCAGCAGTGTCTCTACTGAACCTGTAGGGGATGCCCATAAATTTGGAGAATGGAGTTACATATATGAATGTTATGGAATATTATTTTTCTATAAAAAACGATCAGCAGGATGATTTCAGAAAGGCTTAGAGAGATTTACATGAATTGATGCTAAGTGAAGTAAGTAGAACCAAGAGAATACTATACAAGAAGATTATGTGATGATCAATTCTGGTGGATGTGATTCTTTTCAAAAATTAGATGATCCAGGGCAATTCCAAAAGTCTTGTGATGGAGAGAGACATCTGCATCCAGAGAGAGGACAGTGGGAACTGAATGAGGATCAGAACATAGTATTTTCATCTTTATTGTTGTTGTTTGCTTGCTTTTTTCTCTCATTTTTTCCCTTTTTGATCTGATTTTTCTTATACAGTATGATAAATATGGAAACATGTTTAGAAGAATTGCTCACGTTTAACCTATATTGAATTACTTGTTGTCTAGGGAAGGGGGCGGGATGGAGGGAGAGAGAGAAAAGTATAGAACACAAGGTTTTGCATAAGTGAATTTTGAAAACTATCTTTGCATGCATTTTGAAAAATAAAAATCTATTATTAAAAAAAAAATGTTTTCCTCTTCCTCCCCCTCTCCTTTCTAGTTCCTCTTAATGTTTTGTCTTCATTTATTAGAATCTAAACTCATTGAGAATAAGAATGATCGGACTTTCGGCTAAGATGGCGGAGAGGAAGCACACTCCTGTGTAACCTCTGTGTTTTTCTCTCACTATCCATTGCATTTCATGCCTCTGAATTAATGCTCGACTGAAAAAAAACATACAATTACTTACCAAGAGAAACCATCCTTGAGACTCGTCAAGAAAGGTCTGTTTTTGCGCGAGGGCGGGGACGGTATTTAAATCAGAAGCAGTCTGCAGGCAGCAGCTGCAGTGAGAGCAAAGCAGCTCAGAGCTGAGCAGAGCAGAGAGGGGGTGGGGCGTGATCGCAGCCGTCTCTGAGGGGAGAGCTTTGCTACAGGATTAGATACTTTGCTCCGGCAGCAAGTCAGCAGCCCAGCAGAGAAGCTAAAAACACCAGGGGTGAAGAATACAACCCCAAACAGCTGGAGTCTCTCGGGACCTGGCCACCCCTCCCCCACAGTGTCTCAGCGCGCTCAGATCTCAGAGCGCAGGCGCCAGCACAGTAGGACCCATGCCTCACGAATACCCTACCCCTCCCCCAAAGAAAGCAGCCTCCATTCAAGGGGTTTTTTTCTTTCTGTTTCTTTCATAGTTTGTCTTTGATTATTAGACAGAATGAGCAAGAAACTGAAAAAGAATTTAACCCTTGATAGCTTCTATACAGATAAAGAGCAGACTCCAAATCCTGAGGAGACTAAAAACAAACAGTCCCCAGGTGAATCCCCAAAGGAGGAGATCATATGTTCCTCAGCACAGATGAATCTCATGGAGGAAATTAAAAAGGCTCTCACAAGGGAGCTAGAAGAAAAATGGGGAAAGGAGAAGGAGGCTTTGCAAAAGGAGAGGGAGACTTGGCAAAAGGAGAGGGAGGCTCTGCAAAAGGAGAGGGAGGCTTGGCAAAAGAGCCTGGAGAAGTCAGTTAAAGAGAGAGTGGATAAAGAAGTAAAATCCTTGAAAAATAGGATTGGTGAACTGGAAAACAAAATTGGCGAAATGGAAAAAAATTCCACAGAACAAAAGAACTCAATTGGACAATTAGAAAAAGATCTTTAAAAAGTGAATGAAGAAAATACCTCACTGAAAATCAGGGTCGAACAATTGGAATTGAATGACTCGAGGAGACAAGAAGAATCAGTCAAGCAAATCCAAAAAAATCAAACAATGGAAAAGAATGTGAAATACCTTCTGGGGAAGACAACAGACCTGGAAAACAGATCCAGGAGAGACAACCTGAGAATCATCGGACTTCCAGAAAAGTATGATGAAAAAAAGAGCCTGGACACTATTTTCCAGGAAATTATCAAAGAGAACTGCCCAGAAGTCATAGAAACAGAAGGTAAAATAGACATTGAAAGAATTCATCGATCCCCTACTGAAAGGGATCCTAAAATCAAAACACCAAGGAATATAGTGGCCAAATGCCAGAACCCTCAGATGAAGGAAAAAATACTGCAAGCAGCTAGAAAAACCCAATTCAAGTATCAAGGAGCCACAATAAGGATCACCCAGGATCTGGCAGCATCCACATTAAAGGATCGAAGGGCCTGGAATATGATATTCCGAAAGGCTAAGGAACTTGGTATGCAACCAAAAATAACTTACCCAGCGAGATTGAGCATCTTTTTCCAGGGAAGAAGATGGACATTCAACGAAGTAAGCGAATTTCACCTATTTTTGATGAAAAAGCCAGAACTTAACAAAAAATTTGATCTACAAGCACAGAACTCAAGAGAAATCTAAAAAGGTAAAGATTAATCTTGGGATCTATATTTCGGCTATAAAGATGTATAAAGAATACATGTATACCTCGTTCTAGAAACTAGATGTGAAAAGGACATTGTACCAGAAAAAAGGGAAAGTGGGGGTACTACATTTCATGAAGAGGCAAAGAAAACCTATTATATCTGAGAGAAAGAATGAAGAGGGATGAATATAGAATGACCAGCAGGATGAATACAGAGAGGCTTGGAGAGACCTACATGGACTGATGCTAAGTGAGATGAGCAGAACCAGGAGATCATTATACACTTCGACAATGATATTGTATGAGGATGTATTCTGATGGAAGTGGATTTCTCTGACAAAGAGACTTAACTGAGTTTCATTGGATAAATGATGGACAGAAACAGCTACACCCAAAGAAGGAATACTGGAAAATGAATGTGAACTATTTGCATTTTTGATTTTCTTCCCGAGTTATTTTTACCTTCTGAATCCAATTCTCCCTGTGCAGCGGGAGAACTGTTCGGTTCTGCAAATAAGTATTGTATCTAGGATATACTGCAACATATTTAACATATATAGGACTGCTTGCCATCTTGGGGGGGGGGAGGAGGGAGGGAGGGGAAAAAACGAAACATAAGTGATTGCAAGGGATAATGTTGTGTAAAAATTATCCTGGCATGGATTCTGTCAATACAAAGTTATTATTAAATAAAATTAAATTAAAAAAAAAAAGAAAGAAAGAAAGCTTACACCAAAAAAAAAAAAAAAAAGAATAAGAATGATCTTATTTTCTTGTATTTGTATGATCAGAATTTAGCCCAGCGCCTGTCACAATAAGCACTTAGTAAAACTTTGTCTATCTCAATCATCTACTTATCTGTCTATTTGTCAATCTATCTGCCACAAGCAAGAAGAACATGTGAGTTTATCCCATATCTCAAGGTAGAGATGCTCATCTGACTTCGTTATTATAACACAATAGTGACTGTAGGATGTGATAAAATGGTGGTCAGATCAGCAAAATATAATTAAGGTCCTATATTATTTAAGAATCTTTCCTTGATCATTCCAGCCTATCATTTGAATTCTTATAGCACCCAATGGCATTTCTAGAGTCTGTCCCTAGTTCTTTATGTTCAGATTCCTGGTATTGTTAGTTATCTTTCCATATATGAGTCTTGTCTCTCTTTCTAAGATATTAAGATTCTTGAGGACCAGGATCATAATTAGCAAGTTTAGTCCTGGGTCAAGCACTATAAAGTAGAGGCGAAGATACATTCATTTGAGATAGAGAAGTGACACTTCAGATTTTAGAACATAAAGTCCCACAGGAGTAGAGATCCCAGACACTCTCCAAGGCAGTGAAATAGAAACTTCAGGGTTCAGGAAGGGAATCCACCAATATGGCAGAAAATGAGGAACAATGAGGAACTCATCCCCTGCCAGTTCTAAACTTGGGATCCTTTGATCACACATGGCCTGGACAGCAGGTGATAAACTCTATTATTCCTTATGTTAAAGAATTATAGGTGCTGTTGAGTCCCTCTAAGTTTCCATTTCCTGGAATAAAGCATTAGTTATGATCCTGCTATACACTATGGCGTATTCATTTTTTATACAGCCTCCTTCCCACTCTCCTTCCTCCCATCTCTTCCAGCCCCACTCTCTCCCCAGCTCCTAGACCAAAGTCCTATATATATTAGATACTTAATAAATGCATATTGCTGTCTCATTTGATCTTCTCAAGGAGCTTTACAGTTTCAAGATCATGATAGAGAAACATATTTAATTGCATGCTCCTCAATCTTCTCAGCTAGACCCACTGAGGCAATGCCCAAGAAGTAAAATCTCTTTTTAGGAAGTTAATATTCCATGACAGTCTCCAGTATAAAAAATCTCCAGCAACCAAAATGAGAAAAAAAGAAGGAAGGAAAGAAGAAAAGAAGGGAGGAAGGAAGGAAAAGAGGAGGAAAAAACTCTTCACCAAGTATCTTCTCTTTGGAAAGAGCCATAAGGGAATGGGGAAGATATAGGGGGAATGCAACTCATTTCAATCAACCACCCACTCCTCTGTGGGTGGAGAGCATGTCTCATTCATGCCCCATGCTGTTTGAGTTAATAGACATCCAAGTCTCACCTTCCCAATCTCTTTCCCAGATGTGATAGCTTTCTCCCAGAGCACCCCCGCCCCCAACAGCTAACAACATAGGGGATATGTCTCATTCAAACCAGGAGGGGGAGGGGAGATGCTTTTATCAGGTGCAGGATAACAGTTTCCTGACAGATCAGAGGGAAAGACTTTCACACAATTCCCTGTGTTAACATAATGAGGGGATAACTTGGTATTTATATCTCAGGCAAAGTGTTAAATCTGCATTGTCAGCCTTCAACGTGATTTACAAAATAATTTAAAAATTCATGAGTGTTCTTCTTTATAAAGCATGGTGGTGTTAAGTTAACTCCTAAATATTTTATCACGCAAGGTGAGCTGTTTTCCTTACCGCCATCATTCACTCCACAGAAGACTCTCTCAGTGTGTTTACTTCTGAAGACCCTCACTAATCTAACATGCTGGGCCCTCTTTCTGGGTTTTTTTTTACATTTTATTTAGCCTCCAGCCATTTAAATAATGCTTTTGTTCAAGAAACCTTGATGGGAAGTGATTGATACTGGCTTTTCAGAGCTGCCTCTAGATTTCCTCTGGTTCTTAAGTTTCCAGTACGAGGCAGGAGGCTGATTTTTCGGTTTCTTTCACAAGAAAAAGAAGGCTCTTCAGAAATCAAGGAGACTTCTAAGCCTACTGAGAAGTGTCAGGAGATAAAATACCAGCTTGGAGGACTTTTGATGCCTCAATTCCAGATCCTCCCAAGCCAAGGGCAGGGCCACAAGATCCACAGAGCTGTCAGCTGGGAGTGAGGAAAGTCATAACACAAGGGGAATTGACTCACACTGCATGTCACTGCCCTTCCTGTTCAAAGACAACAAGCCCAGTTATTGTTCCATGAGCTTCTGATGGGGTTTAATCTGGGCCATGTTAAGAAAGTCTCTTGATTTGCATTAGGCTCCCAGAGAGAAAGTCCAGGGTAGAGGGCAAAGGCAAATTACTTACTCTTATAAAGCCATCTAGTACTGGAATTTTCTCTTTTTTTTTATAACTAACATTTTTATTAAAGCTTTTTAATTTTCAAAAGATATGCATGGATAATATTTCAACATTAACCTTTGCAAAACCCTGTGTTCCAATTTTCCCCCTTTTCCCCATTCCCTCCCCTACATAGCAAGTAATCCAATATATATATTAAACATGGTAAAAATATGTTAAGTCTGATATGTGCGTTAAATGTTTATACAAATATCTTGCACAAGAAAAATCAAATCAAAAAAGGAAAAAATGAAAAAGAAAATACAATCTCAAGCAAACAACAACAAAAAGAGTGAAAATGCTATGTTGTGATCCACACTCAGTTGCCACTGTATCTCTCTGGATACAGATGGCTGTCATCATCACAAGGTCATTGGAACTGGTCTGAATTCTCTCATTGTTGAGAAGTACCATGTTCATCAAAATGGATCATTGTATATTCTTGCTGCTGCCATGTACTACTGGAATTTTCAACAGGACTCTGCATATAGGGCATCACAGTAATTAACCAGATTTTGTGATTGGATCCATAACTAGGGCAGGGCAAACTGGGATTTGCCTCAGGGAACAGAAATTTGGAGGGTATTAATAGCAGTTATATTCTTTCAGTATTGTTAGAACAAATGGGTTTATACCTAGTTAGCAAGACATCTTTCTTTCTGCCAGAGGGTAGGTTCCTCCCCCACACTGCTTGTGCTCTGACCCCCTGACAGAAAACTCCAGAATCAGAAATCCCTCCGTATTTCAGCAACCCTCTCTCTTATAACCTGAGCTTTCTCCCTACTTTCACAACTGAATTTGTTTTTGTGGCTATATTGCATTGCTTTTCAGACCCAGTACATTTTATATACTTGCTGCTGCCAAGCAGCACTGGACTACTGGAATTTTCAACTGGAAATTTCACTCTCAAAATTATTGGCTCTGTGGATGGAGAATGCCATAAAGTAGGAGTCAGGAGACTGAAGGTCTAGCCTCAGCTTTGTCCTAATTCACTATGTGATCCTGAGTTTATCACCTTATCTCACCAAGCCTCAATTTCCTCATTTGAAAATGATAGTGTTAGACCAGATGACTTAAGATAATTTTCCAGTTCTGATATTATTTAATTCTGTGATTCCATGATCTAATATATGACAGTTAGCCTTACGTATGAATAGGTCTGAGTCTGAGGAAGAGCATCTATTCTCTGCCCCATGAAGGGAATTTGAAACCTTATTGATAATGCTCTAATAGGGCTTTGTTCCTATTAGAAAAATTTCAGGTATAGGCAAGAAGGTAGGGAGAGAAGAAACTTCCAGGGCCTCTAAAATGCAATACCATATGAAGTCATTTATTCTGCTGACTTAGTTTATTATATTTATATTGTGAGTATAGATTCTACAGGCAAATTGTCAGTGGAAGGCAGGAAGATAGTATAGTATATTGGACAAATCATGGGATTTTGAGTCAGAGAGTGTGAGTCAAAAATCCATTTTTTTTTCCTGTATGACCTTAAAAAAACACTTCTTTTTGCCATGCACAAAAAAGTGTTTAACATATGTTTATTGAATTGAATTGGGTTGAGTTGAGCTGACTTCTCTGGATCTCAATTTCCTTACACGGTTTGTGAAATGAAGAGGTTAGGCTAAGCCCAACTTCTAACTCCTATCAAAGTCTTAAATTAAAGAACATAGATTGTGAGCCCCCTTGATGGACTGGATATGGTAGGAATTATAGCTGATATTTACAGATATAGCTTATATTTACAGAACTTTAAGACTCAGTCTAATGTAATGGAAAGAACATTGAACCAAGAGTGAAAAGACTTGTATTGTAGCCCTGCCTCTATTACTAGCTATTTAAGCTTGTACAGGTCACATTCCTCAAGTCCTCAGTTTCTTTATCAGTAAAACAAAGTTATTGATATTGCTCATTCATTTTTCATTTGTATTCAACTCTTCATGATCCTATTTGGAGTTTTCTTGGCAGAAATACTGGAGTGGTTTGCCATTTCCTTCTCCAACTCATTTTACAAATAAGAAAACTGAGGCAAACAAGGTTATATGTCTTGCCCAGGACACTCAACTAGTAAGTGTCTAGGCCAGATCTGAACTCATGAAAAGAAATCTTCCTAGCAGAGCATTCTGTGTACTATGGTATCACCTAGCTGTACCACTAGGAAATTAGATTAGAGAAAAAGCTGAATGATAGGGAATTGCCCCAGTTCCACTCCCTGCAACCACCAATTTATTCCTTCTTGAGTTACTATAAAACATATTCTAGTGTAGGCTTGAAGATATTGCCTGAGTATTGCCCACCAAACACGATAAGCCCTAGCTATAATACATGCACCTAAATTTATCAGGGGTTAAGCAGAGTAGAGTTTGTTCACTTATAATAGTAACATTTCAAAACAATTTTTTGAAGGTGTCGCCACTACTTTACCACCCCAAATTCTCTTTCTGCTTTCTTTTCATTCTCTGTTCCAAAATAGTACCTGCCTGGAATTAATCAAAAAGTGATCATCATCTCTTCTATAACTCTTCTAACTTTTCCAAAGTGTTTTCACATCCCTTGTGTTTGTACATTTAAGTTATTAAAACTTAAAACTCGACTAAGAGTAGGGACCCCCTGTATTTCCTCTAGGATCAAATATAAACTCCATCTATAAAAATCTTCAAAAACTTGCTCCCAAAAACTTTTTCAACCTTATTATATAATTCTTTGCTTCTCAAAAACTACAGTCCAGTCAAATGAGCCTTCTTCACACAATGTTCTATCTCCTATCTCAATGTCTTTGCACTGAATGCACTTGGCACTCAGTGCCTAGTATATACTTCTTCCTCAGCTCCCTTTCGTGAAATCAGCTACTAGGGTTATCCCCACCAAAATTACCTGGTATTTATTTTTACATAAATATATATATATATATATATGTGTGTGTGTGTGTGTGTGTGTGTATAGATACATATGTACATATATAATATATTTATAGTAATACATATTATATATATATATGTAATATATATAAAATATATATGTAGGTGAGTGTGTTTTCTCCCACTATGGAATATAAGCTCCTTGAGGAAAAAGGGTCTTTGGTTTTTATCATTGTATCTGCCAGAGCCTAGACACTTAATAAAACCTATTGACTGATCACTGCCAACTTTGGAGAAAGCAATTGCAGTTGAGCAATGAAGGATTAAACCATATTACAAAGGATTATAAAGTGAATGAGAGGTTATATGAAAATGATAAATGTAGCTGACTTTTTTTGGAGTCTGGATGAGAATGCCAATAAAGATATAAAACAAAGTTTTAAATGATAGGAACTTTTAAATATGGAGGAATTTAAACATGCTTGTATGTATGTTTGTAAACAACAGGGAAGGAACTAATAAGAGATTGAAATTAAAGAAAAAAAAGATGAGGGCAATCTTCAGGAAAATTCAAAAAGGTCATGAAGAGGGGATGGCCTTGTCAAAGAGAAGAGCTACTTTATCATCAATAGTAGAGTAAAAGAGAAGAGAATGGGGAATATTAAGGAGTTGTAAGATACAGAGAAGAAAAGAGAGAGTTCCTACTTAATGGCCTCTATTTTCTCAGGCCATCAATAAACATTTGTTAAGAGGCAGCTAGATGGCACAGAAGGACCTAAGCTCAAATCCGGCCTCAGATACTTAATACTTCTTAGCTGTGTGACCCTGGGCAAGTTACTTAACCCCAATTGCCTCAGCAAAATAAAACAAAACAAAAAAATAAACATCACTCATGATGTACCAGGAGCCATATAAAGTCCTTGGGATATAAATAAAAACAAAAGACAACCCCTGCCCTCAAGGATCTTACCATTTAAGTGAGAGAGAAAACAATCTGTCCACAGCTATGGACAAACAGGATACATATTGGGTAAAATGGAAATAGCATAAGAAGGAAGGCACTAAGATTAATAAGAAGAAAGGCTTTATTTTAGAAGGTGGTACTTTAACTGAAACTTGAAACTAAGACAACTATGAAGCAGAGATAAGTTCCAGATAGTCAGGAAAAACTCAGTAAAATACAGCTCAGCAAAATATAACCCCAGAGCCTTATCTCAGAGAGTGAGGAGAGGGTTGGCCTAGGAGGTTCGAGAAGAGTTTTTCAGCAGTCGTTGTAGGCAATAGAACTAAGAATTATTTGGAGAGGAATGAGGATGCTGTTGAAATTATATAACATAAATATGTATTGGTCCCTGTCATGCATTTGGATAACTTTTTCCAGCTCTACTTAGAAGTGTAGTGTCAGAGAAGGCAGTTATAATGTGAATCATCTAGGGTTTACATCTGAAAGTGATTCTTTTAGAAACCACCTCTTTCCTTTAGAAATTTACTCTCCTTCCAGAAGATGGAAAAAGTACAAACCATTATTTATATTGCTGGTGGGGAGTGGAGAGGGGAAAGAAGTAGGGAGTGGGACTACAGCAAAATAAAAGAATGCCAAGAAAGATGGTATATAGTAGGGACACTATGTGCTAAAGACTGCCTACTGAAGTGGTGAAAACCTGACTACAAACCTTGAAATGCTGGCTGTTTGGACACTGGTGAAACCACTGATTGAGTGGGATTGGGGGCAATTAAGTGGCAAGGTAGAGAAAAATTGAGCCTAAATCAAGGAGACTGGAATTCAAATCTGGTCGTAGATACTTACTAATTGTGTGACCTGAGCAAGTCACTTACATACCATCTGCTTTGGTTATCACAGTGGTAAAATGGAGATAATAATAGTACCTACCTCCCAAGTTTGTGTGAGGATCAAATACAATCATATTTACAAAGTGCCTATCATAGTTCCTGAGATCTAGTAAGCACTTAATAAATGCATGTTTCATTCCTTTTTAAAAAAACGATTCCTATGAATCTGAGAAATATATGGCAGATCATAAGGTGACAGTGAGCCCTCTTTGAAACCGTCATGATGAACAGCTTGACACTGATTAGAGCAGAGGAAAGTTGGGCTTCTTTGTGTTTCAGTACAATAAGAAGGTGAGATACATTGGAACAATCCAATTCCTTACCTGCTGAATGCTTTCATTCAGGAGACACTAATGACTGATGCAGGCCAACCAGAAGTATGTATGAAGAAGAATGAGAAAGGAATCCTTCCATTATATACAACTACTATAATGGGACAAGATCCTGCCAATCGAAGAGAAGGGATTCATACTGTTTTTGTCTTTGTCAATTTGTCAATAGTAGACTGTTGCTCACTTTATGTTTGCTGATTGATACAGGATAATCATAAAATAAAACTTCATTCCTCAGCAAAGTTAGTTGAAAGATGAAATTAAATTGAGAAATTACTAAAATCTGAAGAAAAAGGTAAGAATTCTGTGACCATTGATGATTATAAAGGAAACTCCAGGAACTATATCCAGTAATAAAATGGATGACAAAAAAGCACCAATACCTCAAAAGATTTTGAAAAGGAATTGGACATAATTAAATTGAAATTCCAAAAAGTCTTCTTTGAATTTAATAGCATGAATCTAACTAGCAGACCACTTAGAATAGTATCACCTGATTAGAGGCAATGAAAATGATACATGCAGCATGAAATCCCAAAGTCAAAAATATATCCAAATTATAGATGTCCTTAAGCAAAAATTTAAAGTAAAGGTCCAAAGATTAAGTTAATACAAGAATCAAATCATCAGGGCAAAAATAAATCCAACGAATCCAACACCTATAGAAGCTCAAATAGCAAAGTAATTAAAGAGAAGCATTAGTGAGGTTTGGAAAAATTCTGGTCATCTATATAGTTGAAACTACTTCAATATAAGGAAAGAGCTAGTTAGAGTAAATATCAAAGAGAAAGCTAGTGTGCCATTAATACAATGAATGCCAATGTTGACATCAAGGTTGTAAACCAAAGTTGTAATTTTCTGCAAAACCATTAAGTGGTAGATCTGGATAAAATTCAGAAATATTGGCTCAAGTAACATAACTATCAACCTTTCTGATACAAGACTGACCATATCTTTCTGCCTAGAAGCTATTATATATTTTAAAATCAAAGAAGTAGCGACCCTCCAAATATGTGGCAGATACAGGTCTATATAATTTATTTTTTAATATGATTAAGTCTAGTTTTTGTAATATTACACCAACTCTATATTCCTGGTATAAACCCAACTTAGTCAAACTGTGTAATCTTAATGATATGTTGTTTTAACCTCTGCTAATATTTTATTTAAAATGTTGATTTTTAAAAAATCTTTAATAGAATTCACCTGTAAATCCATCTGATCCTGATGTTTATTTTCTTTGCTTGGAGTTTTTTTGTTTTATTTTTTCTTAGTTACAAGTAAACAACAGTTTTTAATCCACTTTTTAAAATTTTGAGTTTATGTAATGATCGACTGTGATGGGCTTGGTTTTTTTCAGCAATGAGGTGATTCAGGCCAATTCCAATAGAGTTGTGGTGCAGAGAGCCATCTGCATCCAGAAACAGAACAACGGGGAATGGTTGTGGATCACAACATAGTATTTTCACTTTTTTGTTATTTGTTTGCTTTTTGTTTTCTTTCTCATTTTTTCTCCTTTTTGATTTGATTTTTCTTGTGCAGCAAGATAAATGTGGAAATATGTATAGAGGAATTGTACAAGTTTAACATAAATTGGATTGCTTGCTGTGTAGATGAGGAGATGGAGGAAAGGAAGAGAAAAATTTGGAACACAAGGTTTTGCAAGGGTAAATGTTAAAAACCATCTTTGCACATATTTTGATAATAAAAAGCTATTATTTTAAAATTTTGAATTTTAAAATCTTTCCCTCTCCTCTTCTTAAGAAGGCAAGCAATTTCATATATATTGTACATGTGTAGTCAGGCAAAACATTTCCCTATTATCGCAAAAGAAAACAGACCTCCCCCCAAAAAAGAATAATAAACTTTTAAAAATATGCTTCAATCTTTCTTCAGACTATATCAGCTCTTTCTCTGTAGACAGATAACATTTTTCATGATAAGAACTGTCCGAAATCATTGTATTTCTCAGAAAAGCTAAGTCATTCATAGTTGATGGTGATGTAATGCTGCTATTATTGTGTACAATGTTCTCCCAGTTCTGTTTATATCACTCTGCATCGGTTCATATAGTCTTCCCGGATTTTTTTCTCTTTTTTTGTCAAAAATTAAATTTTGTTTCACTGCAAACAGTTCTAAAACCTACATGAAAAATTTAACATAATGAACATTAAATCTCATTCTCATATCTATAGTTTTTAGATGTTTAAAAGTGCAAACATACTGTATTAGAAAGCCACTGTCTAAAAAATGGATCACTCAGCATACATAACTTGAATTCAGTAAATTTGTTTTTGGCTATAAAAGATAAGTGTTTTAGATCACTAACATTATGTCAACTATTAATTGTAAGTGTAAGGACTGAAAACTAATTTCAGGCAAGTTTAAATATCACATTGTCAGCTTTCTAATCCCATAAAATAATTTATGTTCTTTTTTAATTTGTAATTTGACATTTGTACCCAGGTCTTTTCTGAAAGCATCCTGCCCATCATTTCTCATAACACAATAGTATTCCATCACAATCATGTACCACAATTTATTTCACAACTGATGAGCTTCCCTTCAACTTCCAATTCTTTGCCATCACAAAAAGAACAGTTCTAAATATTAGATGCTTCTCCTTTTTAAAAAATTCTCTCTGAAATACAGACCTACAAGTGTTATCGCTGAGTCACAGAGTATGCACAATTTGATAGTCCTTTGGCCATAGTTCCAAATTGCTCTCCAGAATAGTTAGATCAATTCACAACTTTATCAGCAGTGCATTAGTATGCCTATTTTTCCTCATCTCCTCCAACTTTTGTAATTTTTCTTTTCTCTCATATTATCCAATCTGATAAATATGAAGTGACTTCTCAAAGTTGTGCCAATTTCCATTTCTCTAATCAAAACTGATTCAGAACTTTTTTCATATGATTGGAGATAACTTTTGTTTTTTCTTCTGTAAACTGCATATTCATGTCCCTTGACTATTTATCAATTGGGGAATAACTTACATTCTTACAAATTTGACTCAGTTCTCTATATATTTGAGACATAAGGCCTTTATCAAAGAAATTTGCAGTAAAAAAATTCCCAATGTCCTGCTTTCCTTTTAATCTTGGCTGCACTGATTTGCAAAACCTTTTTAATTTTGTCATAAAAATTATCTATTTTCCATCCCATAATACTCTCTCTGTCTCTTGTTTGGTCACAAATTCTTCAAGGTTTAGGTATTTTATAAAAAGCATTCAAAGAATATATTGCTTATAAAAATCCATAAATATTTACAGGAAAACAATAATTTGACTGAGAATTTAAAAAGTTTTGTCAAAAAGTGTTTTGGGGGGAGGAGTAAAGAGAAATTCATTTTTTAAAATAACTTTTTATTGACAGAACCCATGCCAGGGTAATTTTTTACAACATTATCCCTTGTACTCACTTCTGTTCCGATTTTTCCCCTCCCTCCCTCCACCCCCTCTCCCAGATGGCAAGCAGTCCTATACATGTTAAATATGGCACAATATATCCTAGATACAATATATGTGTGCAGAACCAAACAATTTTCTTGTTGCACAGGGAGAATTGGATTCAGAAGGTAAAAATAACCCGGGAAGAAAAACAAAAATGCAAACAGATTACATTCATTTCCCAGTGTTCTTTCTTTGGGTGTAGCTGCTTCTGTCCATCCTTGATCAATTAAAACTGAGTTAGATTTCTTTGTCAAAGAAATCCACTTACATCAGAATACATCCTCATACAATACCATTGTTGAAGTGTATAATGATCTCCTGGTTCTGCTGATTTCACTTAGCATCAGTTCATGTAAGTCTCGCCAGTCCTCTCTGTATTCATCCTGGTGGTCATTTCTTACAGAACAATAATATTCCATAACATTCATATACCATAATTTACTCAGCCATTCTCCAATTGATGGGCATCCATTCATTTTCCAGTTTCTAGCCACAACAAACAGGGCTGCCACAAACATTTTGGCACATACAGTCCCTTTCCCTTCTTTAGTATCTCTTTGGGGTGTAAGCCCAGTAGTAACACTGCTGGATCAAAGGGGATGCACAGTTTGATAACTTTTGGGGCATAATTCCAGATTGCTCTCCAGAATGGTTGGATTCGTTCACAACTCCACCAACAATGCTTCAATGTCCTAGTTTTCCCTCATCCCCTCCAACATTCATCATTATTTTTTCCTGTCATCTTAGCCAATCTGACAGGTGGTAATGGTATCTCAGAGTTGTCTTAATTTGCATTTCTCTGATCAATAGTGATAGCATATACTTTTCAAATGATAAAAATACTTAAAAGATATTTAAATAAAAGCCTATGCAAGATTGATAAAATATAGGCTCATCACATCAAAGCAGCTACAGAAATATCCACCCAAGATTTCTAACCAAAAAAAGAGGACAACTGATAGATATGATCAACATATATAGTGAGAAAATTATAATTTTCCATAAATAATTTAAAACAAACAAACCTCAACTTATAAAACAATACTAAAGGCTGACTACAGTTATATACCAGTCAATCAGAGGAAAATAACCAAATAGTTTATCTCTGGACAAAATCTGTGTAAAAGTTAAAATCTAAGATCCACTCAATGGATAACATTCAGCCAGAAATCTATCAACAAATAAATACTGAATGATAGTTGAGTCAGTTCAGGAAGGGGAACTCATAACTCCACAAGAAGCCCAGGAAAAAAAAAAAAAAGCTACATCATACCTAAGGAGAAGTTTTTGAGCAGCCTACTAAGGTAAAAAAAGGAATTCTAACTATCAAGATATCTGAGTTATCACTTTGAAATATTTGTTTTCTTAAGCTTAAGTCAGTCTATTGGAAATATTGGTGAGAGAATTTGTAATAATTGTTTTTCTTTTTATTTTGACCACACAATCATAATAATTAACTTTTTAAAAGCTAATTTCTTAATAGGAAATTGATGGTCATTGTGAAAAGAATAGTACTGGGGGCTCATCAACTATAGAACATCAAAAAGATAACCCACAATCTCTAAAAAATACTTTGTAGAGCCCTGAAAACACATAATAGCTATTCCTGGGACCCTGAGTTGACACTGTAAAAGTTGGGATAGTTGACTCAGAGCAAGCAGCACATTTATAGAAATGGAGGGATTTATGATTGCCATTAGAAATTATAGAAATGTTATCCTTAGGTAGCCTGAACTTATTGATCACTGCAGATTATACAATAATGATACAGCAAGTTGCAAAAATTTAGTATCAAATAAATATCTAGAACAGCATTTAGGTGACATAGTGAATCAAGCACTAGACCTGGAGTCAGAAAGTCTCATATTCTTGACTTCAAATCTGTCCTGAGACACTTATGAGCTCTGTAATCCTGTTTGCCTCTGTTTCTTCATATGTAAAATGAACTGGAAAAGGAAATGGCAAACCAATACAGTATCTTTGCCAAGAACAACCCAAATTGAGTTAAAAAGTATCAGACACAACTAAAAATAACTGAATGCCACACATACAAATATCTAAAAAGACTGGCGGGCAGAAATATACTCCAGAAATTCAAATGCTATCAGTTGAAAATGTTCTATACTAAAGGTAAAATCACTCAAATGTCCTTAAGAATTCAATAAATTGTACCAGAGCATCATCATATACAACTATTTCCCATAAGTATTCAGATATAAAATCCATCCATAAAAATTAAAGACTATTACAATGAATATCACCATACTTAATATTCATAATCTCCAAGCAATCTGAAATAAAAAACTTTCAAAATATAAAGAACTAGAAGTTAAAAAATCATATGGGAACAGGATAAGGTTTGTGATAGCCTGTTTGCTATTGAAAACATTATCATGTCTTTCAGTAAATCGATAAATGAGCTTTAATCTCAGTACTCTTATTAAAGTACAAAAAGGAATCATTTTACCCATCTGTGTAATCCACAAAACATTAACTATAAAAGTAATAATAAAATATTAACCAGATCATTTCTATTCAAATTGCAGAGAAATAAAGAGACAGAAAGAGAGACAAAGAGAATGGGGAAAGAGACTGAAACTTTTTAAATTTTCATTGCTATTGGGAACTCTCAGGTGAGTTCCCTTCTTTCAGGTCAATACCTTCTTTAACTTAATTGTTGAAGAGCTGCCTAGAGCAGTGGTGTCAAACTGAGACAGAAATGATCCTCGGGGCAGCTGGATGGCACAACTGATAGAACATCGATACTGAAGTCAGAAGGACCTAAATTCAAATCTAGCCTCAGACTAGTAATGCTTACTAGCTATGTGACCTTGAACAAGTCACTTAACTCCAATTGCCTCACCACCTCCAAAAAGAAAGAAAATTAGCCTCAGAAATGATCCTTGATGGTCAGGCATATTGATTTGGAAAACCACAAATAATCATTCTGTATGTTGAATTGTATTTTTATTTAATTTTGTTAAACATTTCCCAATTACATTTTAATCTTATTGAGCTTCCCTTGGGAATTTTGACTGCCACAGTACCTAAGATATTGACATATCTGATCCAGAACAATGAGAGGTAAATTGACTTGCTCAGAGTCATACAGTCTGTAAATGTTAAAGTGAGTTTTCTGCCCAAAGTCTTCCTGACTTTGAAGCCAAAAAGCTTCATGATATTGTATCATATTGCCTCTTGAGAATGATGATCGTATTAAATAATAATAATAAAGCAATCATTTTATCTACTTGTGCAATAGCTCATCAAGAATTAACCATAAAGAACAATAATAGAAAAACTACTTATCCTAATATCATTTTTATCTGAACTCTGACAAATTTAACACAGGAAGAATGAAAACAATTCTATTAATCATAGACACACAACACTTTAAGGTTTGCAAATCCATTATCTCATTTGATCCTCACAACCACCCTGTATATATCCTAAAGATATTATTATTTTTATTTTACAAACTGAAGCTAGTTACTTGCCTATGAATTAGTCACATGCTAGTAAGTGTCTGAGGGAGATTTTGAATCCAGAACTTCTTGATTCCAAGTTTAACATTTTATTACTCCATGATGTATGAGCTAAAGAAAAAAATAAAGCAAATGTAGAGAGCACTAAAGCAACTTCACTGCAGCTTTCTTGAGAAATTCCTGATGCATCAAGCAAAATATTTTGAAAATGTAGACAGCAACACTCCTCTTTATATAGTTACTTATTACACAGAGCTGGTGTGCTGTTTGAATCGCAAATTGCATGCTAATGGCCTAATTCATAAACCATTGACATTCTTTATGAGGCCTTAGCATTCAGAAATGAAGAATTTGTGTTCAAAATATAATTTGCATTGCAAAATTCAATAATTTAGTTTCTCATATTCATTAATGCCTAAAACCACAACACATAACTTATCCCCACTCCAGCTCTCCTCCTCCTCAGGACTCTGGAATAAAGAAGAGGCAAGGCTAGGGAAATCAAGAGTTTCTATTTCTGGCCAAGTTTGGAACTATTCTGAGTTTTATTATGGGAATTAATTCCTCCCCAGGGGACATGACTTGGAGACTTCTATAAAAGTAAGAGCAACAGTGTTGGAAAGTCCTATGTTGGTTTCCATCTCAGATTTGCACAATCTTTCTAAAGTGTCATTACTCCCATATATGTCAAATCCTGATAAAGTATGATGAAGAGAGTAGTGAATTTGGATTCAGGAGAACATGGATTCACATCTTCCCAATAATGCTTACAAATTGTATATTCCTGGAAAAGTTACTCTACCATCTGAGTTTCAATTTCCTCATTTCTCAAATGAGGAAAATCATATCATCTATCTTATATGGTTGTCATGGGGATCAAATTAATCAATAGGCATAAAATTCTTTGCAAACTCTAAAATGCTATATACATCCCACTGTTAATGAAATTTTAAGTTTAAGATTACTAAATAAACTATAATAAAAATATTAAAAAGGATAGTATAGAAAAAAATTTATCTGTTAGTATTATGAGATAACTTTTTTGCTTTTTTTCCCCCATCTCATTTTGTCTAGGAAGATGAGAGGTTGTGATTTCTCTATGGACACATAGCCAGTATGTGTCACAGGAAAGACTTCAATTCCAGTTTTCTTGCTTCCAGGCTGTCCCTCCATCTTCTATGGCAGAGATAGGATATGTGAACTCCAAGAAGTTTTTGGGGGACACTTAAAAAAAAACTAAAGAAAGTGGTACAGTTCTTCAGTCTATTTATAGCCGCTGCTCTTATCCTTCCCCTATTTTACAATGAACAATCAGCCATTCCTCCCCAAATTGTCAGATGGATAGGCAGGCAAACAATTGTCCCTAGCCCTGCCTATGACTCTGAGCACCTTTGACTTCCCTCCCCATCTTCCACAGCAACAGTACATGCTCTGCAAGTCAAATAACCTAAACAAAAAGTTCTCTCATAATACTAACAGATAAATTTTTTTCTATACTGTCCTTTTTTATATTTTTATTATAGTTTATTTAGTAATCTTAAACTTAAAATGCAGTTTAAAATTAAGTTCGAACTTGTCTATAAAATTTTATATGTGCATATATATGAAACAAACAATATTTTAAATTGAAAAATAAGTAAATGGTCAGATATTACAGGGTATACTCAAAATTGTATGGATAAAGAAAAATAATCACAAAAGTTAACAAACTACTCTATGCTCACCAAAAGAGTACTCAGTGAAATGCCCAATGAAGTCTTCTGGGGACTCTCAATGAAATCCTCCGTGAATACACAGTGGAATTATTAGATCTCTCTCATGATGTCATAGATTTAGAGTTAGAAAGGGCCCAAGAAGCCCTCTAGCCCTTCTCTTTCATTTTTCAGATGACCATGAAGGTTAGTTTCCTAAAATTATAAAAGGGTTCAAGTCAGAACCCAGTGCTTGTCACCAAGTCCTCAGAAATGAAGTTAAAGGCTGTTTCCCTTTTTTTGTTTTATTGTTGAGCCATGTCTTACTCTTTATGATCCTGTGGACCATACTATCTTTGAGGGTTTTTTTTTTTTGGCAAAGATCCATTTCCAGTGGATTAAGGCAAACAGGATTAAGTGACTTGCCCTGGATCACACAACTATTAAGTATGTGAGGATAAATTTGAAATCAGGTCTTCCTGACTACAGCATGGCCCTCTTGCCACTGAGCCACCTAATTAGCTAACATCTCCCTTTAGTCCCATTAAATTCCAAGAAAGTAAGCCCAAGTTGCAGCTATGTTGGTTTCTACCTTGTGTAACTGGACAGGTTCATCACCCAATTTCTATTTTCCAGGCATTTACTGAGGTAGTCAAAAGCCTTAAGAGATAAAGCACTAGGCCTGGCATCAGTAAACCTGGCTTCAAATCTAGCCTCAGACACTTACTAGCTATGTGACCGTGGAGAAGTCATTTTAAATCTGTTTGTCTCAGTTTCCTCCACTGCAAAATAGGGATAATAACATCACCTTAAAGAATTGTAAGAATCAAATAGGATACTTATAAAGCATTTAGCCCAGAGCTACCACATAGTAGGTGCTTAATAAATACTTGTTTCCTTCCTTCCCAATTGCATATATCAAAATGTCACTAAATCATTTTCTTTAGAGCAATAATAATGACTAGGCTAAAACAGTGATTTCCAAAACCAGTAGCAGACTTAGGCATTCTACATTTTGGACTTTAACCCAAACTACCTCCTAGACTTTTATCCAAGTAGAATAACCCTCCCCAAAAGCATTTAGACAAAGCTTCAGGAAGTCAGATCATTGACTAGAGAATCCAGGGATACTAGTTGTTTCTGCTTCCTTTTCCCTACCATCTCATTACCCTATTGCGCCAACCTGACTTTTTCTTCTAATTTAAGGCCCCCTTCCTCTTGGTCTGAAAAAGTTCCATTGTGGTGGGTTTTTTTTTTTTGGCAACACTGATTAGCAACAGCATCTGCTTAGGGGAGCTCAAAATAAAGGATTTAGAATATTCCTCAGCCTGTGGCCCTACCTACTATTAAGAATAATATGAGTCAGATTGGGGGATGGAAAGGGAAGATGAAGCGCTCCCAAAATCCCAATAAAAAGAGCATTTAGTTCCTCAATAGGAAATCCAGAAAAGTTCCCATGTTGATTGACTCAACTTTTATTTTTTTTCTCTCCCACCAGCTTTGTAGACTTTCAGAGTCTAAGTCATTAGTCAGCAAATTTACAATAGTTATTATGCATATTTTAAAGGGCAGAGTGCTATATCAGAAGGTTTTTATACAATAAAAAAAAAAGATAATACAATCCCAATGAAAGTGATTACGATGAGAGTTCAAAACTTTCACCAATTAATTCCAGCAAATAACATCTCCAAAGACATAATGTTTAAATGCCAAATCAAGACAGACCTATGATGACCACCATAAAGATGGAACAAAATCGCTAGTAAAACAAAACAAAAAATTAAAAACCTCATTCTTCATTTTCTTTATAGCTACTGCCTAACATTCAGGAAAAAAGAGAGCGCTTCTGCAGGGTATAGAAGCAAAAGATTTCTCAGTCAAGTAGCCTTAGCTAAATCTCCAAGAGAAGGAAGAAAACATTTATTAACCACCCATTAATATGCCAGCCACTATGCTAGGAACTTTATAAATATTATCTTATCCTCATAACAATCCTGTAAAGATATGAACTCAGTTCTTCGTGACTCAACATCCAGTGCTATCCACTGCCTATCCAGAAAGAGCATTTGGCTAGGAAGTTAAAGGGCCTGGTCCCTCCCTCATCATTATCTGGCTGTGCGTCTTTCAGTAGTACATTTTGTTGCTCTGGTCCTCAGTTTTCTCAGCAGAAAAATGGGAATAATCTTATTCTCTCTGCCTATCTTATCCTTTCCCAAGTCGTTGTGAGGATCAGATGAGATGGTTTTGAGTGGTGAAGAATTCCCAAATAAATATGGCACATTGATGCTGAAGATAATGATGGTGATGATGATAGTACCCTCCCTTCCAAGCTACCTTGTAGCTTTATTTTTACTACTCTTTACTACTTTGTATCAAAGCTTTATGCATTTATATATGTACTTGTCTTCTTCAACCCCCTGAAGCAGGAGTTGTTTCATTTTTTGCTCTTGTATTCTCAGTACTTCACATAGTGCCTGGCTCACAGTAGGTGCTTGATAATCAATACTGATTGATTATTGTCATTATATTCAACATATAGTATCAATATATGTTATATTTTATTCCATATTGTCATATATGTTGACATAAAGTAACTATGTTATTTTTTAAATCTCTTTTATTGAGATAGCCAGTAGATCAAAGTACCTGAAAAGAAATCAGAAACAAAAACCTGTGGGAAGTAGAGGATCGAGCTTCTGCAGGTTTTGGGGCAATCTTCATTGAAAGGCATTTGATGGGAAGTTAATAATTGAAGCATAATGAATAATTGCAGCTGGGGGTCCAAAGCATCATCATAATTGCTGGTTTATTACTTTTTTAATATATTTGCAGAGTATTAATAATATTGAAATAATGCAAGATGATCATGGGAAATAAATGAAATAGATCATTTGTCAAGAAAAGGGATTTTCAAATTGCAGGCACTGCTATTATGAGTTCCATGATGAATGTGGCATTGGGTTGTATTTTTCATTTTGGGAGATATTACCTGAAAATTTATATTCCTGAAGCACCTCAGCCCTTGGAATCTTCACAGACATAAATGTGCCTTCAGAAATCTGAGGACAGACAAACTAGCCTGAAGACCCAATAGGGCTCCTGTCTCTCATATGCTTCAATCTCCTTCCAATGAAAAAAGTTTGCCTTTGCTTAACCAGCAGCATGCATAATGAAAAGAATTAAAGACCAAAAGAGATAATAAGCCTGGATTCTAATCCTTCCTTTGTACCTAAATCCCTGTGGCAAAAATCAAATCATTTATTTTCACTGGACTTCCATCTTATCATTTTTCAAATAAGAACAATAAAAGCTGTCACAGCTACCTTTCAAGTTCTAGAATCATAGATTTAGAATTGATGGGGAACTACAAGGTAGCCCAATTAATTTTATAGCCGAGGAAATCAAAACCCAGAAAAGTTAAATTACTTGTCCAAGGTCACAAATGAAATGGTAGACACAGGATTTGAACCTATCACCTCTGACTCTAAATCCAGCTTACTGTCCTTGTTGTTGCTCTTATTATAGAAATAACCTGGTTTGGTGAGCGGATGATCAATCTTAGTCAGAAATAGTCCTAGATCTGATGCATACTAGCTATATGGCCTTGAATAATTCACTCAACTAACCTCTGAATGCCTCCAAGAACTTATATATGTCATGTTGAGCAAGTCAATTAACTTCTCTATTCTACCTCTAAGTCTATATATTACACACCAATAGCCATCTGCACTGGTAAAGGGAAATTCTTCTTAGTAATTTCTTGTACCCATGAAATAGCAAATCAGGACTAAAATAAAAAAATTATCATCACCATTGGCATCATCATCATAAGTATCATTAATATCATTATTTTCAAGAAGTGCCATAATATCACATATAGAAAGCCAATCTTGGAGTCAGAAAGAGCTGGGTTCAAGTCCTTGCCACTGGTAATAACATGTATGTGTGAACATTAGCAAGTCATTAAACCTCTCAGTACCCCATGATAACTCTAAAGATCTAAGGGACAAAGGATTTGCTTAAAGATTATAAATGTCCCAGAAAAACATAAGAAGTCAAAAAAATCTGAACATCATTATGTAAACAATAATACAAGAAAATTGCCCAGAACTTCTGAATACAGAAAACAAAATATCAGTCAAAAGAATCCATATATTGCCTACAGAAAAAAAAATTTAAAAAACACTATATTGTAAATTTCAAAACACATGGTGGTTAAATTTAACAATTCTGATGAAAAAGTCAAATCACTCTACAGATATAAGATATTGTAATGTGTCTCTGAAATGTAGTCACCTAACATTAAGTGTGAAACTTTTTTCAGCTATTCTGAGAACCAAGAAAGTGAAATTAAAAAAAAAGGTGACAGGAAGAGGTTGAACTGGATAAAGAATTGGGGTAGGGGAAGGGTAGAAAAGAGAAAGGAAAAGTGGAATATGGAGAAATCAGTGAGGGCATTGTGAGGTAGTTTGATCTAGAACAACAAAATAATATTTCAGCCAGATATAAAAATCCTGATTCTACTGAACATCACAAGGAATTGGGATGTCAGCCATTTCGCTTGTTCATAAACTAACAGTATTATAGCTCTCAAGCCAAAAGTATTTGATCACTGACTAGTGTTCACCAACCAGCTTTTCAGTGAAAAAAAAGTTCAAACACCATCCTTTTAAGTTTAGTCTGCATTATTGACAATTTTTGAATCATTTTCTTAAATTAGACCATCAGTAAAACAATAAATCAAACTCTGATATTTAGTAGATACTGATTTCCAAAGTATAAATGTTCACACTAAAAATGTTACAGTTGACTCCAGAAGTTGGTTCAAGCAGGATCCAGCACACTCCTTAAATTAAGTTACTGTGAATATTAGTCCCTTATTTATTGGTGAGAAAAGTGAGGCTCAGAGAAGTTAAATGATTTCCCAGGATCACACAGAGTATAATAGCAATAAATGACACAAAGAAAGGCAAAAATAACCCCTGCTTACAAAGGGTTCACAATCTCATTGGAGAGATAACATGCAAACAATCAAAAAAAATATATACAGAGGGTAAATTGGGAATAGTCTCAGAAGGAAAGCACCAAGATGAAAGAGAAGACTGGGAAATCCTTCTTGCAGAAGGTAGGTCTTTAATAGAGCCTTGAAGGAAGTCAAAGAATCTAGAAGGCAGAGATAAAAAGGGAAACTATTCCAGAAACTTGGGGGATACAGGGTGCACTATGACATTTTCAATGGAAATTCTCGGTCAAAACATGGAATATTATATGCAAGGAAGCCTATCAATTGATTGTAAGGTATACCTGGGAAGGGGGGAGGGGTGGAGACTGAAAAGACTAGAAAGATAGGATGGGGTCATATATACCAACTTTGCTTCCTAACTACTAAGAGTGAGGAAGACACATAGGAGACTGTAAAGAGAGAAAAATATTTCCAAAACCTGTGATGACTCAATTTGATTTGAGGATTACTCAACAGTTATGATCAAATAGCATCAATTTTCAGTTCTATTTAATTATATGTTTTCCTCTTGTAGCACTCTGTGGCCTCAGGATAAGAACAGAGCAAGTCAGGGATGGATGATCCAGGGTTAGTGATTACTAGGATTAGCTTAGATGAGCAGAGATGACTGGGAACTTAGAGTGCAGGAAAGGGCAGTATCAAATAATTGGACTATGAAGTCCAGGGCTTAGAAAGATCCTAGTGTACTCAAGAGATTAGTTTTTACACAATCAAATATCCAGATCTGTTGTCCTTCTTGTTATTGTTGAGTTGTTTTGGTCATGTCCAACTCTTCATGACTTCATTTGAGGTTTTCTCGGCAAAGATGATATGGGAATAGTTTACCATTTCCTTCTCCAGCTCATTTAACAGATGAGGAACTGAGGCAAACATGGTTAAGTGATTTTCCCAGAGTCACATAGATAGTAAATGCCTGATGCCAGATTTGAACTCAGAAAGATGGAGCCCTATGGCTCCAGTTAGCTGCCCATCTAGATCTTAAGGGATTTCAGATACATATAATCTATTTTTTTAACTGAAAATTTTTTTATTGTAGGTAGAGTGGGAGATCTACCACACAGTTTAGATGATTCTGATTTTGTTGGCAACAAAGTTGGACTTAGGCCTCCTTCTCTCCATCAGGCGAGATCAGTGTGTTGACCCTGGCCACATCATACAGCTTCTTTACCATCTGTTTGATATGATGCTTGCTGGCCTTGATGTCCACAATGAACATGAAGTTGTTATTATTCTCATTCTTCTTCATAGCCATCTCAATGGTCAAGTGAAACTTAATGAAGGCAGAGTGATCAAGCTTGTTTCTCTAAGGAATTTGTTTTTCCAAGGGCTGCTTTTGAAGTCTTAGTGTCTTGGGTCACTAGAAGGTGAGGGATATTTGGATCTTTTTTTTGTGGCTATGGAAATCTTTCAAAATTTCCTTCTTGGTTTTCAGGGCCTTGTAATTGGCTTATGTCTTGGAGGGATAACTACTTCTGTCTCTGCCTTTGATGCCATCTTGGAGAAAAGACCAGTGACCACATAATTTAAACTCATATTACAGATGAGGAAACTGGGTACAGGGAATATGCCCAAGGTCCCATAGGTTGTATTTTGGGGTTTGTATTTTGAACTCAGGTTCTCTGACTCCAATACCAATTATCTTTTCATGGTATCACTACTAATGCTTTCCATACTTAATACTAATTCCTCTACCATCACTATAGGAATCTTAGGCTTACAAACAGTGCTAGCAGAGACCTCAAAAGCCAAATAATATAATTTATAGATAAGGAAACTTAGTGATTTGCCAATATGTAAGGCATTTACATATCTAATAATTATAAGAATGTGTGATGACCGCATTAGCACCCTAGATACTTTAAAGTCAGACAGAGTCAGGATAAGCAAAAGTCCTTGATTTTTATTATTTGTTGAAGCGAGGGAGAGAGAGTGGACACAGAAATCTCCTTTCTTCTACCCTCGGAGTCCTCTCCCTCCTCCTACTCCATCCTCTAAATCCTCAACCCCATCTCTCTATACCCAACAGATCAAGTCTGCACAGAGTAGTGGGCAGGGCCATTCTTTCTCCAAGCATATGCTAATAGAGTATTGTCCAATTGGTAATTAGCCTTAAGTGCTTGGACCTCAGTGCATCTGCTCAGTTTCAGCACATTACAAGAGTAGGTATTCAAACCCAGGTCCCCTGATTTGAGAGCCAGTCTTCTTTCTACTTGAGTGTGATTGATCCCCTCACTTCTACTAATTCTTCTAACGACCTTGATAGAAAACCCAACATTGCCAGCTCCATGGCTTAAGTATATTTGGTGCTTTCAAAAATAATTAATTATGTTAGTCTTGATAGAGTTCTAAAATATGAATTAAAAACTGACAAATAAATGAGAAACAGTAGACTCCTTTAATTAATATTTCATATTGTCCATCAGAAAACCATAGATCAAAGAAAACCTGGGAAAGGGCACATATTTTCTGCCTTCCTGTATCAGTGGTTACTGAAGTTTTATGAGTCATTTAATTAATTATCCTATTTTGGAATTCATACATTTATGAATTCTGGGAAGAAGATTCTAGTACTACCAGATCAAGGCCACCATTATTAGTTGATTGGCTATCCAAGTCAGTGAACAAACTTTTATAACTATCAAAGACTTTAATCTTCACAATAATGAGCTACAATCTATCATTTCTTGAACATATTTCCTCTATTACTTCATGACTGCCTGCCATCTAATTCCTGAAGCTTCATAGAAACATGGAACTTTTAGAGCTGGAAGATCTCTAAGATCATCTTGCTTAATTCTCACCTCATCTTACTTTACAGATAAGGGAACTGACAGCCAAGGATGCAAAGTGACTTGACCAATACTACACAGTTATTAAATAGAAGAATTCAACCCAAACTCACATCCTCTGTCTTGTGACTTAGTCATCATATTATACTCTACCATACTGTTTCCATCATGTATCTGAGGTGTCCCCACTCTTTGCCCATCTGCATTTGTGTTTTGCAGAGGCACAACTAAAAGTTCTATCCATGGGGGGTATAGAGAAGGGCAAAAGCAACATAAAGCAATTTAGGGAGAAAAGAGACACTAAGAAATAAGATTCCTGGGACAAAAGCAATGCCCCAAGAATGAAGATACCTGCCCCCCCCAAAAAAAAAACTGCAAGATGACTCCTGAGAGTTTATTGAGAGGAGGTAGCAGAGTGAGGTTGAGCCTACACTTATTATGGGATACTCTGGCTTCTCAAAAAGTCTTAACTATCTCCTGGTATTATTTTTCTTTCTCTCACTATTGACAAATTGACTTTTGGCATCCATCTTCCAAGAGCCCCCTTTTTGTCTTCTTTGGAAAAAACTATCTTATCTTTCCTTCAAAACTGTCAAGTTCATTTGGGGGTGAGGGAAGAGTTGTTTTTACTTACTAAAGAGGCACAGTTGCTAACAGTGCCTTCTGGATTTTAATGCTTTATGTCAATTCCCAAGTTATTCCATCCTAATATTTTATACACTGGTATTTTTTCTTATTTTCTCTCTTTCCTCCTTTTCTCTTTCTTCCCTTCTCTCTCTCTCTTCTCTCTCTCTCTCTCTCTTCTCTCTCTCTCTCTCTCTCTCTCTCTCCCTCTCTCTCTCTCTCTCTCTTATTCTCTCTCTCTCTCACTCTCTCTCTTGTTCTCTTCTCTCCCTCTCTTTTATAGTATGCAATAAAAGGCCATAAGACTGGAGGTCATTTTATCCAATCCCCTAAAACTCTCTTATGTTTAACGATATTGAGATGTAATTCCATAGCCTCCCTCCAACATCTATGCCTGGGTTTAAATCATACAACCTCATATACCCTTGAATGGTAAGTTAATAAACATCTTTCTATTTGATGTGGGACTTACTAAGGAAACATTTCAGCTCAGAGATGCTGTGTTTTGGAGGCATCAGCCTCCCTAAAAAGAGCTGAGATAGAAAATGTTCCCCAAAGGGAACAGAGGATTGGAGTCTGGGAATATTTTTGGGAAATCAGAGTCATTGGAAACAAAGAAAAACACAATGTTTCAACTACCCCCAAAATACAGCTTAAGCTGCAACACATTTTATCTACCAAAGTCAAATTGAAATACTGGAAGGTAATACACACATACACACACACACACACACACACACACACACACACCAATATGAACTGCTACTTATTATCTTCTATATATTTGACATGATTACTTTATGAGGAATCCAAAAATGTTCTGCTGTAATAACTGCCAGGCAGTGGGGGGATTGGGGAGGGGAAGAAACCTTCAGCATAGCTGATGACATGTATACAGGGAAGAATATGAAAAAAAACCTTTTACACTTTTTAAATTAATCCTTTGCTTCTTTTTGTATAATTGACATTACTCTGCACTTGCTTGCCCTAAAGAATCAGGTCATAGGGCTTATGGAAAAGAAACTTCAGCTAAAAAAAGGTGAAATGAAAAAAGAAAAGAACTCAAAAGTTCAAAACTCAATCAGTTATGGTGTGACTGCTGTTCTTGGTGCTGAAAAGGTCTCTCCAACACTGGGTAAGTGCAACTTCCTCTTACTAGTAAGAACGGATTGGACTTCAATGACTTATTTTTCAAAGTCATTTGTCTTCTCTGGCTGAGCTTCATTATTTCACTGCTTTGGTATGAAGCCACTACGCGGCATGACACAGCCATGTTTATTTAATTAGCCTGATAGACTTTAATTGGGAGACAAAAGGAGAAAGCCTGTAGATTATAATCACAACTTTTAATTGCTTGTCTTGGGAGGCTGTTCATTATCTTGATGGGACCATGACACGCCCTTTCGAACCTCCCGCATCTGTGTTTACTGCAGCACTTGAGAACCAGCACCTGTTGGTTCCGTCCCAGCCTTTCATTAAGGGACTGCTGTGAACAGAATTAGCCAGGACTCTCCATCATAGACCTGCTGTTGAGCCAGATTTTCCTGAGGGGCTATTTTATTTCAGAAGGGGAGAGACATTTAAGCTCAGTACTTCTTGAACTCACAGGGTTCACAACCCTCAGGAAAGGCTTATTGTGATATCATTTTTGGTGTACTGGAAAGAAATCTGTCCTTGAAGCCAGGAAGACCTTAGTTTATTTCCTGATACATGTGTCAATATGTAAAACCAGTCAGGTATGTGACCCTGGCAAGTTCCTTTTGCTTACAGTGCTCCAGGAAACTTTCTAGGACTTAAAGTTCTAGAGAAAGGACCTTCCTCTATTAATAGATGGCGTTCCCTTATCTGGGAGTTTTCTACACCAATGAAGTCACACACTGGTTCCCAATCTATGTTACTGTAGTATAATGGTGTAAGTATTATAGTTAGAAAATCTGGGTTCTCTTCTATTTCAGCCACTATTGTGGTCTTGTGTGTGTGACCTTGGAGAAATCATTTAACCCTGTCTGGGTTTCAATTTTCTCGCTTATTAAATTACTAGATAGTTTCTAAGGACTTTTCTGCTCCAACAATCCAAGATTCGATGAGTATTTATTATTTTAAATGGTTCTGATTCTGATCACTTTGTGTAAGTTACTTAAAATTCTTGGGTCTCAGGTACTTCATCTGTAAAGTGAAGGCATAGATGGCCTCTGAAGTCTATTCCTTCCACCCATAAATGTGCTATCCTGTGATCCAATGGATGCATTTGGGTTATGGATACTTGGTTTGACCTGGAAAAGTTTACTCACACCTAACAATGGCATTTTAGTGGAACCTTTCAAGGTTAAGAAGTTGCTGGGAACAACCCCTCTGGATTGGAAGCAGAGTCTTGTTATAACTATCAGGGCAACAAGGTCTGGAGAGAAATAAAACAAGCCAGGCTCCAGTTGTGTCACAATATTTTCCCCATGGTTTATGGCAAGCTCCTGGAATGCAATTTTTGGCATAAATTATTGCGGCATTTTCCTGACTCACCCGCTCCCTGCTGTAATGGCCCCTTCGTGCCATGGGGCACGAGTGAGCCTTTGTGATTTGTACCCTTTTTATAGTTCAATTTATCAGTATTTGGAACTGCAAGTACACGGCCAGGCAGAGTGCAATCATCTTTTAGGTCTGCAAGTTTCTTGCTTGGGGTGGGTAGAAGGGTAGAGATTAGAAAAAAGGGAAGGACAGGATGTCAACAATATTATCAGTATCAAGGACTTCAGAAAAGAAGAAAAACAAAGATACAAAGGTGCAAAGAATGTTGGCACCTACCAATGACACCTGTACAGAGTAAGCTATGTATAATTACACGTGGAGTACATATATCTTGAGAAGCAGCAGTAGAAGATTACTTATGATTATAGACTTGCTCCCTAGGAGTTTGTCAGAATCTAGTACAAACATTTAGCAAGAGGAAACTATTGGTTTGGTAATCAAGTTCTAGTTCTACTTACTGAGTGTTTTTGTTTGTTTGTTTGTTTTGTGGTGGCTCCCTGCAGATTCCATCGTATTCCTGAGGTATAATTTATTCTCTATGTTCCTGGAAGAATGGGACCTGAAAAACAACACTAGTATTCTTTGTCCAGGAACAAGCAAAGAGCAAGGATAGGATATCATCAGGGAACACCTATGATAGCACCCAGTCTAAAGGCTTTTACTAACATGGCTCCCCTTTGCTTATCCCATAGAACCCCCAAGGATTAATTAGGACTTTTTTGCCAAAATGCAAATGAGCTTCAATTTGAGGACTGAAGGAGATAGAGCTTTTGAAAAATTGGACTTTGGGAAAGGGCACTTTGAAGGAGCAAGAAAGACTAAATAATAGAAAAGTTTTCACCAATTTGGGAGGATCCTTAGAAATATCTTCCAAAGAGAAGACCTTAATAATAAAAAAAAAAAAAAAAGACAAAATCAGACTAGAGAATATAGAGCTGGCTTCAGTACAAGGAAATTATGGTTCAAGTTCTGCCTTTGACCTATCTGGCTATGTGACCATAACCAAATCACTTAACCTAGGAAACATTCTAAAATCTTAAGCTAGTGAGAAGATATTTTACTTTCATTGCCTCACTTCCCACCACCAATGAAATCCAAGTTCCAGTTCCTGTGCCAGAATAAGTTTACTTTCATATAGCAATTAAGGTTACAAAGAGCTTTTACATACATTATTTTCTTTGATCCTACCAATAACTCTGAAATATGCAGTACAAGTATTATTTCTCCCATTTTACAACTGAGGAAGCCAAAGCTGAAAAAAGACTAAATAATTAGTCTAAGAATGCACAATAAGTAAAAGAAAAATTGTACTAAAATTTTCAGACTCCAAGTCCATTGCTCTTTCAACTGAACCATACTATCCTTTGAAGCCCTAGCATTATCCCCAGGCTACACAGAAGTAAGAAAACAGAAACTTGAAAATTTCAAGTGACTAACTTTTCATGCCTTTGGAGACAAGATTAAGGATTGTCTCTTGTTAAGATGTGCATATCCCTGGAGAGAATTAAATATTGAGGTGTGCAATAATGAATAGTATTGGGGAGAGGAGATTGTTACTAATAATAATATTAACTGGCATCCATATAATACTTTAAAGTTCTCAAAGCATTTTATGTATATGTTTGATCAATTAAGTAGCAAGATACAGAAAAGATTTAGAAAAAATAGAGATAAGTGTAATGTTGGAAAAGATAACTATAGATCTGATACATGGGCACTGCAACTCTCAGTATGAATAACAAATTTGTATGTAAATAGTCTGAAAAAACATAAATCATCAGATGATTTTGCAGTTAAACGACTTTGAAAACTGAGTTCTCATGCTGGCTCTGCCACTTTTTACTTTTTTGAACTTGAACAACATCTCTGAGCTTCAATATTCTTATCTATAAAATAGAGACAATACTTTCACTGCCTAACTCATGGATTCTTGCAAGGAAGACATTTTGTAAAATTTAAAATATTGTATACATGCAAATTTTTATTATCAATAAATATAAATATGTTATTGATACTAATAAGAAGTAAAAATGAATGGGATTTGGGTATAGTCATAGTATTGGGCCTTTAAGGTGAAGTTAAATTCTGGGTATTGTGTTGACTCCTTTTGACAAAAGGTTATTGCTTGGCTTTTCAAGAAGTCCTTTAAATAAGCATTATTTTCTCATGTTTTCCCTCTGCCTTTTCTTTGTGAGCCTTAAAGCACTGTGTAAATGTAAAGCTAGTATTATTCCCAACTCCATGGAGGAGAATAAAACCCCAAATCCCCAGGATATGTTCCCCCATGTAATATGTTCCCCCTCAGATTTTTTTTAAAGACTTTGTGTTTGTAGATGATAGGACATCCCAGCTGTCACTAAACTCTATTCCTTTTTCTAGAGACAGAATTATAGAAAAAGTCATAGGGTCATCAATTTGGAACTAGAAGGTATCTTAAAGACTGTTTAATCTAAGACTTCCTAAACAGATACCCATGATTTTCTTAAAATATTTTATTTCTTCCTCAATGACATGTAAAAACAAATTTTGATATTCAGTTTTTTAAATTTTAAGTTCCAAATTTTCTTTTTCCCTTTTTCTTTCTCCACCCTCCTTGAGATGATAAGCAATTTGATAAAGGTTATACATATATAACCATGCAAAACATTTCCATATTAGTCATGTTGTGAAAGAAAACACAAAAATAAAAGAAGAAAGATATTTTTGTTTGATTTTTTAAAAAATGCTTTGATCTACATTCAGACTTCATTAATTCTCTCTCTGGAGGTGGGTATTATCTTTCATCATGAGTTTATTGAAATTGTCTTGGGTAGTTGTATTTCTGACAATAGCTAAGTCATTCACAGTTGATCATCATACAACACTGATGTTACTATACACAATGTTCTCCTGGTTCTGCTCACTTCACTTTGAATCCGGTCATATAAGTCTTTCCAGATTTTTTTTCAGAAATCATACTGCTTGCTATTTTCTATAATAATATTCCATTATAGTCATATACTATAACTTGTTCAGCCATTCTCCAATTGATGGACATCCCCTCAATTTACAATTCTTTGCCACCACAAAAAGAGCTACTATAATTATTTTTATAAAATTGGTCCTTTTCTTTTAAAAAAAATCACTTTGGGATATGCTGGGTCAAACTGTACACACAATTTGGTAGTCTTTTGGACATGGTTCCAAATTGCTCTCCAAAACATTTGGATCAGTTCCCAATTTCACCAACAGTACATTAATATCTCAATTTTCCTACATTCCTTACAACATTTATCATTTTCCTTTTCTTTCATATTAGCCTATCTGATAGGATGAGGTAATACCTTGGAGTGGTTTTAATTTGCATTTCTCTAATCAATATGATTTCAAAAATTTTATATGACTACAAATAATTCATTTCTTTATCTGAAAATAGCCTGTTCATATCCCATGATTTGTATTCTTATAAATTTGACTCAGTATTCTATATATTGAGAAATGAGGCCTTTACCAGGGATACTGTTATTAAAAAATTCCCATCTTTCTGCCTTCCTTCTAATCTTCATTGAATTAGTTTTCTTTGTGCAAAACCTTTTTAATTTAATATAACCAAAATTATCTATTTTACATCTCATATTTTCTATTTCTTATTCAGTCATAAATTCTTCTCATACATAGAGCTAACTAATTAGTTAATTCTCCTAATTTGCTTATGACATCACCTTATCTAAGTTATGTGCCCATTTAGACCTTTTCTTGGTATATGGTACATGAATTAAAAAAAAAATTCCTGATATTTCAATAAAATTGATTCCTTTATAATCCTACATACTTAATTTTATTCATTTAGAAACATTATTTATAAAGGGATCCAGAGGTAAGATTCAAAAAAGATTAAAAGCCTAGGCCTACTGTTCATTCTACAGATGAGGAACTAGGACTAGAAGAGATTAACAGATTAAATGATTTGCCCAAGATCCCACAGACACTAAATAGCTAGGATGGAATTTAAGCACGTTTCCTCTGGCTCCAGCTTCAAAACCCTTTTCACAGTCCCATGCTTCCCACAACAACCTCTCCAACTAATAATAAATAAATTTAAATTCTTTTCTGCATTGATCAATTTGTCGATTTACTTATTGCATACCCAGAAAGCATTGGGAAGGGAAAAAACATTTAAAATTTTGAGGAGGAACAGTGAAATTGCTACTGAGTAAATTCTTAAGGACTTGGGATTTGGGAATCTTTGTTTCTAATCTAAGCTTTCAGTCAAAGCTAAAGTAAAAACATTGAGTCTTGATAAGCTTTTTTAGCTTCTCAGTACACCATGTTCGTTTAGGCATTTTGGTTTGCCCCTTTCAGTCCAGTGTCTGCAGCATTCCTTTAACATCCTTGAAATGGAAAAAAAGATGAAGTTTTAGGGGCACAAAAACCAAAGTACTTAAACAAGCCTATCTTTAAATACACTTGTAAGTTAGTTTTGTTTTGTTTTGTTTTGTTTTTAAGGTAGCTAGGTGGACATTAGGCCTGGAATCAGGAAGATTCATTTTTCTGAATTCAAATCTGTCTTTGGACACTTAATGATTGTGTGACCCTGGTCAAATCACTTAACCATTTGTCTCAGTTTCTTCATCTATAAAACGAGTGGAGAAGGAAATGGCAAACCATTCCAGTATCTCTGCCAAGAAAACTCCAAAAGGAATACAAAGTATGTTGTCCAACCGAAACAACTAAACAATAATAACAACAAAGTTAGTGGAAATGGAAACAATACATCTAAGAGGCATTAAGACTCCTGCCCAAAAGGCAGCCAAAGAAATCTTTTAAGAGAGGGATGGGCTACAACAGTGGAGAACAGGTAGGAGAAAGGTTGTAAGGACAGAAAGAAAGGCAGGGTTAGTGAATCCAGGAGATGGTTCTTGAAGCCGAAGGATTTTTATCAGACAAGTTTTAGAAAAATTAAATTAATAATTTATCTGAGCAGATAAAGTTCATTCATGTAGAATAGGAAGTCTTTCTCTCTTGAGGGCAAGGTAGGCAGCAAAGGCTTCTTGAAAGACCTGATTTCTGGCTTCCTCTATAGTAGTGGTGAAAGGAGGAAAGAATGAGTTGAAACTATCCTCTCTTCTCCCTTCCCCTCTCCTCCTCCCCAGGGAAGATCCTCCCTAACATCTCCTCCCAACACTACAAGGAATAGCAGGACTAGAATCCAGAAAGATATTCCTACCCAAAGAACTTGTAACAACCATTGAAAGTGGGAAATTAAAAGATTCTGGTAGATGTTTCTGCCTTCCTGCCCCAGAATTCTGGGAAATTAAGCAGGGTATTCTTTTTTTCAAGATTTTGGCTTCCCAGTGTTAGTAATCTGGCCTCTGTACTCCCCAACTCTACACCCACTATCCAGATGGCTCAATTATTCCAGATGGCCCCTAGCAAAATGATGAGATAAACAGAAAGACCAGTAAACTAGGATTCAGAAGAACACTTCTACTTCTGACTCTCACTCTCTAAAGTTATATGACCTTGGACAAGTCATTCCACTTCTGTGCATGGTGCAAATGCTAGGATTTTGAGTCATATAACATTGATTCAACTTCTACTCTGGTTCAAATCCCAGCCCTGCTACTTGCTACCAATATTTCCTTGATAAGTCATATAATCTCTCTGAACCTTAGTTTACTCATCAGTAAAATGAAATGATTGGATTAAGTAGCCTATGAGATCCCTTCTATCTCTAGACCTGTAATCCTATTAATCCCACTTTGTGATCCAGCACATTTCCTATTATGCCCCTAAGACTTCCCATATGAATGGTGGAAGGCAACTTACTACCACATGTTGTGTGGGGCTAGCAGTTCCTTTACTTAGCCTTGGAGAATTAATTTGCCTTGAGCAAATTATCTATTTCTTATTGCTTCTCATCCCTATGTTGTCAAAATGTTCTGCTTCTTTTGACCGCAGCTAATTAGATGGGCAGACGCCTGGTAGTGGAGTGAACCCGGGTGAGCAAAAACACCTGCCAAAGCAACTATTTATTGGTGCTCCTGAGTGTCAGAGTGTGAAGAGGGCTGCAGATTGTATCTAAATGTGCTAAGCCTGAAGAAAATGATGATACCCAAGAGGCTGGCATTTAGAATGTTCCGCAAAACACAGAGGGAAAGCTAGATATGAAATATAGAAATCAGAACCTGGGGAACCATCCACACTAATAACCCCATTCCCCTTAGGAGTGGAATTGAGAGGCAGGTTTTGACTGGTATAAAGCTATCCTTTACCTACTTTTGTGCATGTGGGAGCAACATGGAGTCCCTTTGTTGAGTCAGTTTCTGACTTTACAGTCAAATGTTGAGAAAACAACTTACCATGGCTGATTACTGCCTCTCTTGTGGTAAGCAAATGCTCTGAAGGCATCTCTAAAAACTCAGCTAGGGAATCAAGGAGGTAATTGATGGGCCAGAACAGCCAAAGAGGAGGCCTCTATCTTTAGATATTCCTCTAACAGGAAAGCAGTGCGGTTCAGACAGAGGAATCAGAAAACTTTAGTTCTCATCCTTGATTTTGCTATTTCCTGAGGGATCAGAAGCAAGTCTCTTCATTTCTCTGACTAAGCTAACCCACATATAAATGAAGATGATAAGCCACCTATTGCCTTTTCACTGGGGTTATTAGGACCAATTGAAATAAGGAATATAAAAGTGCTTGAATCTCAGAGTTGGAAGGGAAACCAGAAACCATCAACTCCAAAGCACATGTGAAAAAGAATCCAGCCTTTGCTGGAAGATCATCAGTATAGGGGTACCCATTTTCTTCTGTAGTAAATCACATCACTCTTAGAAAATTTGGAATGTTAGAATTTTTTCCCTTACTTCTTTAGCATTTCAATGAAATTTCACAGGTATTTCCCCCAAAGCTATAAATCATTACCAGAGCTTAATTTCATCTTTCTACACTTTCTACCACAGGGTCTAATTGTGAATTCAGGGGCCAAGAGGAATAGATCTTCCATAATAATTAAAGACAGATGTCATGGACTCTGCAAGTCATCTCTTCTTCTCTAGACTAAACATCCCCACTTCCTTCAACAGATGCTCATATTGCACAATCATGTGATGTTTCATTATTTTAGTTGCCTTCTTTGGGATACTTTTCTCTTTTTCAATATTCTTTTTAAAATGCAGTGCCCACAACTAAATACAATACCACAGATTTGATGTTTCCATATGTGATAAACAACTCAGGAAGCTGTCCTAAATCTCTGTATCCTGATGGCGAATGATTCAGTCAACACAAACAAGAATAAGTCTTCTTAGCTTATAAGGCTCCAGGTTGAATAGAATACAAGGATATATACATTATAATTCCACTCTGGTGATCCTCATTTTGAATCTGATTCACTTGAGCATCAAGATCTTTCCTTGTCTCCCTTTCCCTCACAAAAATGATATTGCCAATGGTGGCTAATAGCTAATATAGAGGCAGATGACATGAAAAAATCAGAAGATTAAGTATCTGAATGCCTGAATTTTAACCAGCTACCAAATAATAGGTAACCAATGTAAAACTTTCAGTTATTCTCTAGCTGATTACATGTGGGAAGTTGAAGGGAATGAGAAATGGCCATCAGTATCACCTAATTCCCAATTATATCCTTCCAGTTGCCTCCATGAGATTCCATCTGCTCCACAGTCTAGGAACTTCCTGTCTTGAATCTCTGTCTTGGAATCCCTTAGGGATTCATACTTGATCTTGTACTGCTTAACTTCAAAAAAAAAAAATTAATGGCTTTGAAAGATAACATGGTTACAGAATTCACCATAGTAAATAATAGCAATAACTAAGCAATAACTAATAACTAATATTAAAGACAGTAATATAGTAAGTGGGAAAGAGCACTGAGTTTAAAGTTTGAAGACCTGAATTCAAATCTGTATTTGACTCTTGGATAATTGACCATGAAAAAAATTATTCAATGTCTTTGGGCTTCAATAACCTCACATCTAAAAAGAGTCAGCAAAATATAATGAGACTATCCTTAGCTTGGATGCTAACCTTATGTCTTGAATGCTTATGTTTCTCTTAATGCAGTCCAAAGTAATTCTACTAGCTCTCTTGATTGAGTCTTCTGTCCACTGAAAGACTCACTACCCCTCTATCAGAGAAACTTCTATCTAGACATATGTCTCCCATTTTATACTTGTGAATTTTGTTGGTTAGCTTTTTACCTCCAAATATAACATTTAAAATTTCTCCCAATCAAATTTCTTCCTATTAGAGGAGGCCAAACATTCTGACCTGTCAAGGTACTTTAATATCATAATTCATACTATACTGGATCTTAAAGAGAAAAGTACTCTTGAAGGCCAATTATTTCAACTTTCTTCTTTTTAGATATGAAGTCAAGGACAGTAAGTGATTTTTCTAAGGTCAATCAGCTAAGAGTCAGATGCAAATTTGAACCAAGGTCCTCAAACTTTAAAGTGAATGTCCTTTCCCATTTATCATACTACTGTCTTCTAATATGTTAGTTACCATTCCCACATTATTAATTACTATTGCAAATTTTATAATCATGGTATCTTTCAAAGTCATTGATTTAAAAAAAAAAAAAGCTAAGCAATACAAGGGTAAAGCACATATCCCTAAGGCATTACAATAAAGACAACTTCCAAGTAGGTCTCATTCCATTTAATTCTCCTTTGGGTCAGATCAGTTCTGAAAGCAAAAACTGCAAAAAATGTTTGTGGCAGTCTTTTTTGTAGTGACTAGAAACTGGAAACTGAGTGGATGCCCATCAATTGGAGAATGGCTGAATAAGTTATGGTATATGAATGCTATGGAATGTTATTGTTCTATAAGAAATGATCAGCAGAATGATTTCAGAGAGGTTTGGAGAGACTTAACATGAATTGATGAAAGTGAAATGAGCAGAACCAGGAGATCATTGTACATGACAACAGTAAGATTATATAGTGATCAATTCTGATGGACATGACTCTCTTTAACAATGAGGTGATTCAAGACCAGTTCTAATGGTCTTGTGATAAAAAGAATCATCTACATACAGAGAGAGGACAGTGGGAACTGAAAGTGGATCACAACATAGTAATTTTCACTCTTTTTTGTTGTAGTTGCTTGAATTTTGTTTTCTTTCTCTTTTTTTTCCTTTTTGATCTGATTTTTCTTGTACAGAATGATAATTGTGGAAATATATATAGAAGAATTGCACATTTAATATATATTGGATTATTTGTCATCTAGGGGAGGGGGTGGAGGGAGGGAAAGGAAAAAATTTGGAACACAAGATTTTGGAAGGATGTTGAAAATTATCCATGCATACATTTTGAAAAAAATTAATAAAAAATATTTTTTGAAATTCCCTGAGTATTCACTTCAAGCTTTTAAATAAATTTCCCTTTTTTCTTCATTGGAAGTTTTTGTCTTTGTATCTTCAGAATTTCATTTTTGAGAAGCCCATCTATATTATCTTCCCCTGTAGAACTCAGGCCCTATATAGAATCCCATTTATACTTCCCTTTGTTCCCCCAAATTTGAGGTACATGTCAAAAAATTCTCCAATTTCCTCTTTCTCTCTATAACAAATTTGAAGATGGAATGTCTACTATCCTTCTTTATTTCAAAAGCTAGTCTCCATGGTCTTCAGAATTTAGTTCATAAGAATAATTCCACTCATGAAGTGTAGTCCATCCCTGGCAAGAGCATTTTATTATAATACACATATTAAGTTGTGGTCCAGAAACCTACTTTCAGAAGATCATACAGCTTTCTTAATCACCTGATTATTTCCCACCCTATCTCCTCCCACCCTGAAACCTTCTCCTTCCTACCATTCACGTGTTTAAGGTCTCCAGTTTCTTGTCTAGAATATCATTAATCATAGTAATAATTTCTAGATATTGTATAGCAATATCTTTTACTCATATATGAATCTCCAGGTATGAGTAGAAGTCATTGGGCATGATGAGCCAAAGGATTTTGCATCATGTACTAAATATGTCCCATAAAGACAGCAGACTTCACCAATGTCACAGACTAATAATCAACATAGTCATTACTACTTGATAAGGTATCAGCTCATTTCTTCCTCCTCTGACCATTAACAACAACCACAACCACAACAACTAGCATTTATATGGCATTTTAAGATCTGGAAAGTGCTTTCAAATATTTCATTTTATCTTCACAACATACCTGGGAGGTAGTTACTATTATTATCTCCATTATGAAGAAATTGAGGCAGATGTATGTTAAGTGAGTTGCTCAGGCTTACACAATTAGTATCTTAAGCAGGATTTGAACTCACATCATTCTGACTCCAAATCCAGCACTTATCCTGTGTGCCATCAAGCTTACCTTTACTGAATGATCTCTTCTGATGGCACTTAGGATTCATGTTATCATTCCATAGAACACACAAAACTTTCTCTCTCTGAGGGTCCAACTCATTTCTTCTATGAGCTATTCTTATTCCCTTTCTTTAACATGCTTCTACCTTCCAATCTTCTCAAACAAGCCACAATTACTCTATGTCTGTTCAAATTCTTTTTACATCTTTGTTTTTAATTTTGAAATTCCTCTAATATTTTTTGGGGGAAAAAATTCATTATCCCTGATATCCAGAAAATGGAAGGACATTCCTCAACCTCCTTTGGTCCCTTTCCCTAAGAAAGAAACCAACCTTTGCATACAGTAATAGCAGAAAGACAAACACCACAAAGTTTCTGCAGATCATTATGAAATTCTCCATACTTTCCATACTTGTTAGAAAACAAGATCATCAGTCGCACATTGTTTTTGTTGGTACCTTTTGTGGCCAGTTCCTGTGGTGCATTGTTATGGCAAATGAGTTATGTCTAGACTTATGGTCCAGATGCTCAATTGATGTTTCAGTAGGGTTTCTCCATTGGTGGTAAACAGGTCATGACAGACTCAGTGAGATTGTTCTATTAACATTCTTCTATATTAATGTGAGCTATTACCATTTTCCTTCCTATACCATGCCCTAGAGCTCTCTCTCTTTTTTCCTATCTTCATTTAGAAAATAATGAACAATGAATCAGAAATCCTGATAGAATTGTCCCAAAAAGTTCTCTCCCCACGACAAACTTTGTGAAATTTGTGATAGATAGTCTTCCATATATTTTCTGCTCCTGTCCTTACCAGCCCCTTTGCACTTTCCCTGGAAGAAATTGAGTCCAGCTAAAATTATGAACGGTGAGGTAAGATAAAGAAGTGCCCTGAGAACACAACCAGTAGTCAAAGGAATCAGGAGGCATCAGTGGAACTATCATGGCTCAGAATCCAAAGAGGTATACTAAAGAGGTGAGCTGTTGGTTGAATGCAGGTCATATCCAGATAAGAAGATCATAGGTCTCAATATGTAAGCTTTAGAATCCAAGGGCTAATAAGAATAAGAATTAATAAGAAAAACACAAGATCTTATCTTGAGGTTCCTTTCTTATCATAAAAATAAAGAAAGGACCTTAGAGACAACCTCCACATGTTATAGAGGAGAAAACTGAAGCTAATTAAAGTTAAATGATTCACTCATAGTCTTACAGGTAGTAAGTAAAAAAACAACAACCACCATCAAAAAAAAAAAAAAAACTAAGATGAAAACCAGGGTTCCTCAACAGTAGCATGTATACTACACCAAGGTAACCTCTACTCTTAGTATAGATTCTCTGCTTTAAATACTCCATACATGTTTGGAAAGGAGAAGGAAGCAGGCAGAGTTCATTACTTTGTGCTGCAATCAATAGAATAGTTGACAATTGCTCCTGTGAAGATTTTATATCATCTCTCTTATCTATAACATTCTCTGCTGGGTAGCCTTTGCATTTTCCTAAACCCATCACTCTCACTGGGTGGCCAATGTTCTTTGTGTTTCCCTAAATGCACCATTAAACTCAGCTCTCCACTGACTCAGTCAAGCACACTACATTTATTTAGTGTCTATTATGTTCCAAGCACTGTGCTAAGCACTGAAAATGCCAACTCAAAAGTGCAAAAATCCTTGCCCTCAAGAAGTTTCTATTCTATTGGGAAGAATGGTAGCTAAGACATTAACAACTGAAGGAACAGTGTGCTAAACTTATACCAAAGCTCCTTTTCTCTCCCACTCTTCCACTTACTTTTTTGTCAGTTAGCTAGCAGGGAAATAAAAAATTTTATAGGTGTCAACAATTGATCATAGTTTAATATGATATTTCTAAAGTATTTACATTTTCAAGGCTAGCTAGAGGTGGCAGTACTGTGAGGGAATGATTCTCAAATTCTGGGATTCCAGACTGCGGAAAACTGAAGCAAGACATTGTTTTGTAGTAAGGGGTGCTCTCCAGACTCCAAAAAATCTCGAGGAAGAGAAATCCAGATCTTTCCTCCAGATCCACAAGGTTTGTTTTAGAGATGACAAAAAAATTAAAGTTTTAATTATATATATATATATGGAGGAATGCCCTTCCCAAAAGCAGCCAGGTACATTCATAGAATACCAACCCATCAACCCCAAGAACTACTATTCCTTTTCTCTATTAGAAAGAATAAACAAAGAACTATCTCTTTCTTGATCAACTCATAGCCTATGTTCCAAAGACCACTGGAGAAATTTGCTTTTAAACAATCATGTAAAGGAGAAAGGGATTTTTGAATGGAGCAATAGGAATACCATTCAGAAGTTAGCCCGCCCTCCCCTTTTCCCTTTCCCAAAGTGCCTAAGTACCTCTTATGGACTCCTTAAAATTTCAGGATAATTTGCCAGATGCTAGCTACCAGGTAAATAATTAGAACTTAAAGGAAGTCACTTGCCTCAGTCCAGACAGGAGGAAGGGGACTTGGGAAATTGAGGTAAGGAGGTGATAGACTGAATGACAAATAAATTTTATAAAAAATTTTTATAAAAAATTTTCCCAACAAACTTTTTGATCCAGCTAGATGTGGATATGAACCTGACTTATGATAATTATGAATATATGTTGATTGGCCCCATGCATGATGGCCAGAACAATCTCTTAAAAAAACAATAACATTCCCTTCAGAGAAGAAGCTTCAGTAGATAATAGTAGCAGATGGTAGTAGCAGCAAATAAAAGCTTGGGTGGCAAAGAAAAATGACAGCAATGAGGCACAACTGGTTACCAAGAAACAAAGCCATGAGAGGTATTCTAATGTGACTTCTTTGATATGGATTTCCAAGGGAAATGTTCACTCTCCAAGTGATATCTCTTAAGAACTTAATATTGATTGTTTGATATGGGAGACACTGGCACAGAACTGCCCATCATGGTGTGCCCTCATCAGAGAAAGTGCTGTATTCTGTGAGTAAAACAAAATTTAATTAATCCAGTAGAAAAGCGAGAGGAGGCAAAAACCCCAAATGTTCATATGGACTATTTGTGTCCTACCTGGGCAGAGCATTCCAAGCTTGTATTGGTCTGATCAGTAACAGCCAGACACACTCAACATGATGATGGCATTTTGTTGCTCTTCAGTAACAAAGTACATCAGTCAACTAGTACTCCTCTTACAAAGGAATATGAGGATGAGATTACTATTTGATTCTCATTTATTATTTACTATTGTCTTAATTAAATGTATTGTTATCTGATATGCGGTTATTATTTAATTTGTTATTAGAGAATGTCCTGGATGAGAGATATTTGCATAACTATTATTACTCAACACTAAACCTGTGGTAACAACACACTCCAGAATAGTATGAAAACTGCTAAAATAGTAAATTGTATTTGTAGGATACGTTGATGTACATAATGGCATTTGATCCTTATCATTTGTGAAGTATGATATTAATATCCCCATTTAAAGTAGGAAGAGTAGGCTTATAATAATTAAGTGACTTGCCTAAGGTCACTCAGCTAGTAAATAGCTAATTCAATATTTGAACTTAAGCATACATTTTTCCATGAAGCTTCCATCTTTTGACAATCCTTTATTCTCTGAATCTCTTCTTGCTCTTTTCTGAAAATCTGTTAGAAGGAAAGATAAGACATATCTCTGCTTTCTCCCCACCCCACTTTCCAGCTCCCATTTGTATTTTATTTTTCCTTAATCAAATATAAGTAAGCTCCTTGAAAATAAAGACTAGCTTGTTTTCTTTTATTTATATCCTCAGCTTGGCACACAGAAAGTGCTCAATAAATGTCATAGCTATCTATGCAGATAATAATGATATAAAGTAGCATAATGCTGAAGCCTATGAGTGATTTTAATAAATTTCTATAGAAATTCAGAGGAGGAGAAGATCCTAAGTAATCAGGGAAGGCTTCATGAAGGCTTTGAGGTTTTGAGTTGAGTCTTAAGAGAATGAGAGGAAGGATGCATTGTAGTATGTGATGTAGTATCAAAAATTGAGAGAATAAGAGAAAAGGAGAAAAGGGAGTGGAACACTACAGAAATGTTTAAGGTAAAACAAAGGAAAATGGTGGAGAAAGAATAACCAGGTTGTCTGAAGTTTAATGTCTGTGTAGGGTCTCAGGATGGAAGAAGTAAAAAGGAGAAATAGGGTACACATTTAACCATAAAGGAGTCTTGATAACTACTCCCCCATCCCAATCATGTTCAGAAAAAAGGAGATAGATTTGGGGGAATTTTACACCTATCCCATCAATTTATACATTCTGCATTGAGCAGAAGTGCCAAGTGTGATGTGCTTTGGTTCTCAGAGAGCACCTTTGAGTTTCTGGCTCTGCCTCTTCTTGTGACAGCATTAACTCATTATCAAGATGTATATAAATTTGTGGATGCTTAGAATCAAAATCATTTCTGAGGCCTCATCTACTAGCTAAACCCTGCCTCTTTCTTGAATTGGCTGTCTTTCCGGGAGCCCCAATTCACCTGATTTTGACATAATGTAGTTAACTGTCCACAGAAACATACAGGTATTCTTAGATTCGATGTAATATTTCATTTTAAGTATAAAATGAATAAGCAGATAAGCAAATAAACAGTACATGTTAAGAGAGGAACAATGCATAACAAACATCCACACTGAACAGCTGTAATTCCACAGCTCTCCTCCTAAATCCCAGAAATCCACTCCCAAACCCCTGAAATAAACCACAGTTTTTGCAGAAGGGTCAATTCCTGCTTATATCAAGATCATTCATTAAGTGAAGATACACAAACTCTGAGCTCAGGAAGTCTGCATGGATCTTTGGGTTCAGTGTGCTCCGTATGTTCAAATTTCACGGGAATTTGTGCTAGCCCTTATCCCTGACTGGAACCTCTGACTATCGATAACCTTAACGGGCATCTCTTTCCAGCTTTTAGCTCAGCACCCTCTTGCTTCAATAGCTGTTAGATGTTACTTCTCTTTCTCCACAGCCCCCAAACTCCCTTGATGTTCTTTGTAGGAGAGTATGGGGAAGAAACTAAAGAGCAAAATATATTACTATAGCTATGTATATATGCGTGCAGGTATGCCATGGCTAGCCCTAGGAGCAGATAGTCTAAGTGGGATCCATTTTGATCTGTTTGGGACAGAGTCGGCTCTGATGAGCATCTTAGAAACTCCCCTTTACTAAATAATCACACCCACAAACCTGTCCTCAGGCCTGAAATTCTACCAGTAGCAGTTCATTCCTTTGTGTTAAGCCTTCTTCAGGCTATGCTTTTTAAAAGCCAATACCAGTAAGCCACTGATATCACATTATGAATTGGGTTTATTTTATCTTCGAGAAAAAGAAGGTACAGGAGGCAAATTTGCCTGGTTTGACAATTTTTTTCTGAGGTCTCAGATCCCTTATGGAAGCCAGTTTTCCCTTTTCAGTTTTCATTTCAAACACAGCGGCAAAGAGCACAGGCTACTGGCCCCAGGGCAGCAATGATGCATCTGCCCCCAGAGAAGGAACAGGAAGATCCTGGTTGGTCTCTTCTTACCTGGGGGATCAGGAAAGATGAAGCAGCATTTGGCCTGAGCTGCTGGACACTGCCCAGTGACCCGACTCCAGGCCTGCCTCCCAGGACTGGCTCTGAAGAGTCCTTCTTCTCCTGGCAGACTCTAGGATGCCTCTGCAGGAAGGCTGTCTCATCCCCTTATGAGACAAAAAGCCTCAGTCAGGAATTTGGGCCATTATTCAGTTTCATCTAGGAACAGACAGACACAAAGGCGAGTGTAGGTATTCTTGTGCAAAAACACCAGCACAGGAAAATAAGTGTGTAAACAAGTGTAGATAAATCCAGATGTGCAAGCAGAAGCAGCTTGCCAGAATCTCTGGTATTCCCTCTGAAAGCCTGCCTCTTTTTCCTTCTGTTACAGAATTGGGTAGGAAGTGTTAAATTTTGCACCCAGTCTCAGTCCCAAGAACCCACATTTGTGTTTAGATCGGGCAAGGAAGCAGAAAACCCCAACTTCAGAGCTCACAGTTGTAAGGGCTGAGTAGAGAAATGCCTGATTTCTAGGCGCCACCCTCTGGGTAAAATGAAGCTCTACATCTGGATTAAGCTTTCTCTGAGAGAAAAAGTGGGGGCCTGAATAGGGGCAGCTTCTCATAGCCCAAGAGTCAATCAATCAATAAGTATTAAATGTTTGCCATGTACCAGGCACTATGTTAGGCCCTGGGGATCCAGGGGCAAAAACAAAGAACAATTCCTCTCAAAGAGCTTTCATGCTACAAGAGCATTGACATTTCCTTTCAAGAAAAACTTCTTTTGAGCATTCTAGGAGTCATTAGGGTTCATTCTAGTTCTAACATTCTATGTTCTAAGCCCCAACTTCTTAAACTGAGGTTCATGACCCCACATGGGGTCAAATCTCTGAAAGTGGGGGTCAAAATTAGGATTTATTATCAGTAAGTATTTGATTTGTATACTTATTTCATATACCTATATTCCTAGGGTCACATAAAAATGTCTTGAGTGAAAGAGGAAGTGAATGGAAAAAGTTTAAGAAACCCTGTTCTAAGCCCTATATTAAACATGGAAATTATATAAGACACAGTACAATAAAAAAACTAAATTAAATATTGTGAGTTGCCAAAATTCCAAATGTCTTATTAAGGAAGGTTTCATGAAAGAAGTGGAATTTAAACTGAATCATGAAGGATGAATAGCATTTTGATGGGTGAAGATGAGGAAAAAGCAGATTCACAATAAAAGGCCCCTTTACTCCCTAGTTCATGCTGAATAAAGTCCATGCTTTCTTATATGATATTTAAGACCCTCCACAATTTGATTCATCCTCACCCCTCCATTTTACTTTGCACTATTCTTTCCATTTGTGTTATGGCTCTCCAAACTGAACCACTGACTAGTCTTCATTCATTCATAATGCTTTTCCATCTCCATGCCTTTTTCTATATGCCTTAAATGCTTCTTCTAGCTACTGAAACCCTCCCTTTTCTTCAATACCAAGCTCAAATCTCTTATAAGAAGTCTTTGTTGATTCTCTCCAATCAGAAATTATCATCTTTCTCCAACTTTAAATGATATATTGTACCTATTAGTGATGTTTTTACATATTTTACACTAAGTGGCCCAGAGAATAAAGCATTGAGCTTGAATACAGCAAGACTTAAATCCAAATCCAGCCTCAGACAACACTAGCTATATGACTGGGCAAGTCACTTAATCTCTTTTTATCTCAATTTTGTCAACTATAAAATGGGAGTAATAATACCACTTATTTCCCAGAATTGTTGTGAGAATAAAATGAGGTAATATTTGTAAAAAATATTTAGCACAACATCTGGCACTTGACAGGTACTTTATAAATACTTATTCCTTATTATTTTTCTGTAAGAAATGACCAGCAGGATGAATACAGAGAGAATTGGCGAGACTTACATGAACTGATGCTAAGTAAAATGAGCAGAACCAGGAGATCATTATACACTTCAACAATGATATTGTATGAGGATGTGTTCTGATGGAAGTGGATTTTTTTGAAAAAGAGAAGATCTAACTCAGTTTCAATCAATCAATGATGGACAGAAGCAGCTACACCCAGAGAAGGAACACTGGGAAATGAGTGTAAACTGTTTGCATTTTTGTTTTTCTTCCCAAGTTATTTTTACCTTCTGAATCCAATTCTCCCTGTGCAACAAGAGAACTATTCAGTTCTGCACACATATATTATATCTAAGATATACTATATTTAACATGTATAAGACTGCTTGCCATCTAGGGGAGGGAGTGTAGGGAAGGAAGGGAAAAGTCAGAACAGAAGTGAGTGCAAGGGATAATGTTGTAAAAAATTACTTAGGCATATGTTCTGTCAATAAAAAGTTATAATAAAATAAAATACTTATTCCTTCCCTTTTTCTTTTCCTACAATAGTTATTGTATTGGATATTGTATTGTGTGTAGGTTGATTTCCCTTAGAACTTAAGCTCCAGGTGGACAGAAACCATGATTTAATTATTTTTAAATCTTTCCCAACACCCAGCACATGGCTTTGTCCATAGAAGTTGGTCAATCTATGAATAGAAGGCAGAGAAGTAGAGAAACAAGAATCCCTCTGCTAATACTGGCCTCACAACCGTAGACAAGTCTTCTAATTTCTTAATGTCCAGACTACCATGTAAGAGTTTAAGTTCCATCTGAATCATTTTTCTGGATCAGTGGAAATAGTTTGTACATCAGAAGCTCCCCACATTGATGAAATCACAAATTCTAAAAAAAGATATTACTGATTATGTCACTTTAGTTCAAACCTGTAATGTTACGAGTATAATACAGTAGGTATTATAAATCTTTTCTTCCTCACTGTGGTGTTGCCAGGAGAGCACATACACACACAGCCTCTGAATGTTTGAGGAAGTGACCCTGCTGTAAGAAACAAGGAGCAAAGCATTCAAACTAAACAAAATGGTTCAAAGAGCCAAAGGAGCCTGGGCAGGTATCATCAGGGTGGGAGAGTTATCTCCACACATGCCTTGCTGGAGTGTACCTTTTCAGGAGTGTACCATAAGTGACCAAGATTATACACACTTCTAGGAATAGGTTACTTGTAGTAAATATTGTTATTTCTTTATCAACTCTGATGCCAGTTTTATCTGTTTACTTTAACCTGTACCATTAACCTTTTTATTCTTTGAGCCTTGTGCCCTTTTGTGCTTATTAGGGGAGTTGGTCACACACAAAAGATTATCAGACAGTGAAATTTTCATATAATCTAAATGAGACCAGTGATCCCAGAGAAGTAAAAAGTATATGCCCTTTGTTTCAAGAGGGAACCTTCAAGTATTTCATAAAATTAATATTATAATATAATAATGATCTTTAAATTCAGTGGATCTGGAATCAAATCATTAAGAATATTCATTCATTACACCAATATAGATTGCAACCAAGCCATATCTCCTTATGCAATGTGAATCTTATCTATATTTAGTTTCATCTATGCAATGAGAAGTTTGGATAAGATTGTCTCTAAGAGTCCTTCTAGTTCTAAGGCTTTTTTTGTTGTTTGTTTTTGTTTTTATTTTGCCAGGTCAAATGACTCACCCAGACTCATAGAGCTAGTAGGTGTTATGTGTCTGAGATCAAATTTGAATTCAGGTCCTCCTGACTTTGGGGCTAGTAGTCTATCCACTGAGCCATGTAATTGCCCCTAAGACTTTGTTTTTATAAGATCACAAGTTTTATAGCTACAAAAGAGCTTATAGATCAGTTAGTCCACTCCCTCATTTTACAGATGAGGGAACTCAGATCCAGCGATATAAAATGACTTGTCCAAGATCATACAGGGAATGTGGTAGGACTGGATTGAATCTAGATCCTCTGAATACAAATCTAAATCTTTTCACTGTGTTACTTTAGAGCTAGCTACTCAAAATACTGGAGACCTTAACCTTTTTGCTTTAGTATTTCAATTATACCAATGCAAGTTATGAATATTTATCTATTATACATCGCTCTCTTTACATAACCAACATATCTCCTTTTCGTTTCTCATGTATACATGAAAATATCTCTTACAATGGTATCAAACTCTAATACAAATTCACTATCCCTTATGTTGACCTACAAAATAATATTACTATATCATATTTCATTTTTATTTATTTTTGGAACATACCCTGATTACCTTTTTATATGTTTCTGGTGTATTCTGTAATTTTGTAGATATAGTTTTTGCAAGCATGAGCTTGACAACTCTTTTTTTTTTACAGTGCTCCTTATATATGTCAAAGATGGTAATGCACCACAGACTACTTGAATACAGAATGCTCCTTTCCAATGTCTTCTTTTTATTTCAACATTTGTGATTTTAATTCTTCTAGAATAATGAATAAGATCCAGATTCACATCTCCAAAAGCCTATTAAAAGATACTAGCTATTTCAAACTGGATGTCCCATTGGTATCTCAAACTCAATATGTTCAAAACATAACATTTTTTTTACTATTCCAAGCATTATTATCTCCTTCTATCTCTCCCTCATTATACAATAAAATTTTAAGAAACACAAATAATAAAAATTCCTATCCCAACAAAATAAGTCCCCTTATGTTCCATGTTCAAAAATGTGTCTCATTCTGCATATTAAGCCCAGGAAGGTAGTATTTCAGCCTAGTCCTCTGGACTCATGATATCATTTCATTAAAGAAAGTTTTGACCAGGAAATCATTATATACTTCAATAACAATACTATATGATGATCAATTCTGATGGACGTTGCCCTCTTCAACAATGAGATGAACCAAATCAGTTCCAATAGAGTAGTAATGAATTGAACCAGCTACACCCAGCAAAAGAACTCTGGGAAATGAGTGTGAACCACTACATAGAATTCCCAATCCCTCCATTTTTGTCCACCTGAATTTTTGATTTCCTTCACAGGTTAATTGTACACTATTTCAGAGTTCTGTTCTTTTTGTATAGCAAATAACTGTATGGACATGTATACATATGTTGTATTTAACTTATATTTTAACATATTTAACATGTATTGGTCAATCTGCCATCTGGGAGAGGGGGTGGAAGGAAGGAGGGGAAAAATTGGAACAAAAGGTTTTGCAATTGTCAATGCTGAAAAATTACCCATGTGTATATCTTGTAAATAAAAAGCTATAATAATAAGAAGAAAGTTTTAAAGTCTATAGGACTCATTTTTTCCTCAAACTTACTCCTTTTGCAATTATTTGTATTTATATAATATAAATAAAACATTTATAGTCACCCAGACTCACAACTTCAATGTCATCTTTGACTTCTAACTCTCTCTCACTTCACATATCATTTACCAAATCTTGTCATTTCTACCTCCACATCTTTCATATCCATTCTATATACTCACACAGTCATGATTCTGATTCATATCCTCATCACTATTTACCTGAACTATTGCTGTAGCTTTCTAATTAATCTCCCTGCCTCAAGTCTCCCACCTGTTCAACTCATTTTCCATCCAGCTGCCAAAGTAAATTTCTTAAAGTGCAGATCTAACTACATCACTGCTCAGTAAACTCCAGTGACTCCCTCTTGCCTCTAGGGTTAAATATAAGCTCCTATCATCTGCTTTTAAAGCCTTTGTAGGCTAGTCCCTACCTCCTTTTCCAAATCTGTTACATGATGTTTTCCTTCCCTTACTCAATGACCCAGCCAAATTGACCTTCCTCTGGCTATTCATCATGAACAATATTACTGTCTTTTCACCTTTGTAAATGTTGTACTCCTTGCCTGGAATGCATTCCTATCTTATCACTGCCTCTTACAATCCCTTTTTTTCTTAATAATTTTGCTCATATGTCACATGAAGCTTTTCCCAATCCCTTTTATTCTTAGCACCCTCCCTTTAAATAATTATCTTTTTTATATATACTTGTTTTTCTACATGTTATCTCCCCTTATAGTAAAATCATTGAAAGCAAGGTCTACCTAATTTAGGTATGTGGATTTTAGTGCTCAGCACAGCACCTGCAATATAGTAATTAGTGAATGTTTGTTGACTGATGGGTTGAGATTAATTCCATTATTTGTATCTATGTATCATCTAAAAGATGGGATTTGTTTTTAATCAATGAGAAGCTGGAAATTGTGAAAAGCAGCTTCCCAAATGCAATAGTCTAATTCCCTTCTCCTTTTCAGCTATCCCACCAATATCCATCACCCTTGAGCTTAATTCTTTTTAACACCTAACACCCATTTTTCCTTCCTCATCTTTAGCCAAGCAAAACATTGTCTATATAAAAATTAAAACCAAACAAGAAACTTAGAGTTAATATAAGAGCTAATGACTCTGGAGCCAATGGATCTTCAGGTTATCCAGCTGTTGTGCTCACCCAAGACATCTATCTGCAGTGTCTGCCTATCCAACTCTACATCAAGATCTGGCTAATGCATGTTCTCGATCAACTTTGTGATTTTAATTCTTCTAGAATGATGACTAAGATCCAGATTCATATCTCCAACAGCCTATTAAAAGGTACTAGCTATTTCAAACTGGATGTCCCATTAGTATCTCAAATTCAAATGTTCAAAACATAATTTTTTTTTTACTTTTCCAAGCATTATTATCTTGAGGACATAGAAGAAACTAGGTTAGCCTCTTTTGAGTGACCATGTTTATCTCTCTCTCTCTCTCTCTCTCTCTCTCTCAGGCATTTGGGGTTAAGTGATTTGCCCAGGGTCACACAGCCAGATTTCAACTCGGGTCCACCTGACTTCAGGACTGATGCTCCATCCACTGTACCACCTAGCCGCCCCTATTGTGCTTCTCTTGAAAGAAGCCCTGTAGTATTCTGAGATTTGAAACAAGGAGCCCCATGGCTCCTGCAGATAAATGGCTGTTAAGATGGGTTGGAGAGTCTGTGAGTACTGACAAAGATGAGAGAAAAGGAAGATCAGTGAAAGCTCACCTTCTTCTAAGCTGATTGAATTTGAAATGATGGGGGAAATCCAAGTGGAAAGGCCTAGCAGGAGGGTAGAAAAACAGTTCTAAAGTTTGAATGAGAAGATAAGACAGGTTTAGATTGGGAAATGATTTGTCTAGAGGTAGATGACAGAAGACACCAGAAGTCAAAATGGTCACTACATCATTGGGTAATTAATTGGAGATGTTTTGATTTCAATCCAATTTCTGGATTGAATTTCTGGCATAAATGGGACCTACTTTGGTGTATAAATGAAGCACATTCATCATGTGTCCAGTGCTGGGAAAATTCTTTTTCATGGTAATAACTACTAACATTTATGTACATCTAATTTGATCCTCACAACCACGCTATGATATAGGCAACATTATTACTTCCATTTTACAGAAGAAAACACTAAGACTAAAATTGTGTAACTTGCTCAGGGTACTATTTCTAATAAGTATCTGAGGCACAATTTGAATCCAGAGCATCCTGATTCTATCTTCACTGACTCAAGTGTATGTACCTCATCTCATAACCAGACTTTATCAAAATACTGGATTCATCCATGCTGGTCAGGCTGGGCAGTTTCTAGGTTTGGCTGAAGAAAGATTTCATTTTGTAAAGTAGGAAGGGTTATTGGCTGGACTCCCTGGGCACTTGGCTCAGGAGAAACCTGGGCCCCAGAGGACATATTTGAGTTTGGCTACTCGCCACTGACTTCAATTTTCGGCTACCTCACCACAGTCTATCCCTCTTGATCATACCTGCTGAAACCAAGTATATCTGTCCACTTCTCTCTTTGGCTCTAAATCAATTATACAGCACCATAAATTGACCAGCCCACCCCCTACAATATGAAGAGTTCTATTCCAGTTACCATGAAGGAAAATAAGGAAGCTAGATGGTATAGTGGAGAGAGTATAGGACCTGAAGAGAGTATAGGACCTGAAGGAAGGTCCTATATTGTCTCTAACACTAACTGACTGCAAGACCCTGGACAAGTCATTTAATCTTTCTTCATCTGTAAAATGAGGGTAATAATAGCATTTATTTCCTAGAATGGTTGTGGGGAAAAGATGAGATATTTGAAAGGCACTTTGCAAATCTTAAAATGCTATATAAATGCTAGCTATTATTACTAACACAAAATAACCCAAAGATAGAGTCTCTTCTTCCCTCAGTACTAGTTTTAACACGTCAGTCTAAAATGCAATTTTAAAATTCACTCTTCCAGTTTCCAACTCAGGGCAAATTCCCTAAGGGAAAGAACAGCAACAAAAGGGCAAAATTCCAGGATGCCTTTCCCTAAACCAGAAGGCATACATCTATCTCTGGAATCCTAATCTCTTTGACAACTTCAATACAGTGCTTTAGTAATATACAAAGTATATCTAAGGTTCAGTCTTTGCCCTTTTGGAACTTAGGATATAAATATATAAATATAGATAACTATGGTAATAATTGTTTATTTGATGCTTTAAATTGTGCAAAGTGCTTTCCTCATCACAACTTTATAACATAGATAGTATTAAGTATTGTCACTCCCCTTTTATACATAGAGAAGTTGAGACTCTGAAAGACTGTGACTTGATTTTGGTCTACAGGTGGTCCAGAAGCATGTATAAGTGTGATGAAGATGTGAAACGTTATGGAAAATTCAAGAGAGAAGAGCATCGGTGAATGGGAGCATCGTGAAAGGAAGGCTTTGTGGAAAAAAGCGGCATTTGATATATGCTTTAGGCAAAAATTTAGCAGAAAGGCAGGACATCTCAGATACAAGAAACATTATGAGCAAAGACTCATAATTTATTGAAGTAAAAAAGCAGAGGAATGTACAGGGGACTGAGTTGTCTGATCTAGCTATAGTATAAAGCAGATGAAGAAGGATTATAAGCAAAAGTGAGAAATCCTATCATTATTCAGTTGGCTGCTAAGAGGCCTTTAAAGTGTGGGCCTTTGACCTCTGTTTGTCATTACTGTGCAAGGGCTGTGGAATAGACTCCTGAGGATCGTGAGACTAAATTGGTGTTTATAAGCACAACCCCAATGCCAAAGCATCACTGTGGTGGAATGACACTGTTCATCTGCCAGGAACGAGCCTGTGGTGAGCCACTCACTGTGTGCTCAGAGGTGCCTTCTGATTATGGATGACTGCGTGAAATCATACCTAATATTTGGGGATGGATAAATAGCAGCGTACACCATCTCCTGCTGCCCAAGGTGATGACTCTTAATTCACGGGGCTGATTATCTTTCTGCGTAAAACAGAATCCAGTCAGATCTGCCAAATCGAATCTACCCCTCGTTGAAAGATGTCTTACTCTCCCCCTGCAGCACAGAGAAGTCAGAATGGGAAATGCTGGGCCTTGAGATTGGAAGCTAAACACTGGTAGCATTCAAAAGGGAGGCACAGCTTGAACCCCAGGGAACAAAAATTGTGTCTACATCACTTCAATCTTTCTTCAAAACTCAGCTCAAGGACCACCTCCTCTCCAAAGTTTTTCAGTTGTTTGTCTCCTCCCATCTCAAAAATCATTATTATTATTACATATTTACTCCAAAATTTACTAATATTGTATATTTTCTTCTAGTTGTACATGTTCTTCCCTCCAAAGAACATAGCACGTAAGCTTTTGGTTTTGCTTCTATAACTCCAAAGCTATCACAGTGCCTGGCAGAAATGGAAGCTTTATAAAAGGTTGTTGATTAAATGTATACATACAGAAATGAATGAGTGAGTGAGTGAGTGAATGAGTGAATAATGTGAGTGAGTGAATGAATGAACTGCACTCACCTGGGGAGGAAATAAGCAAACTTTTTCACTTAAAAAAGTTCCTTAATTTAACATATATTTTTGCCATGTTTAACATATATTGGATTACTTGCTATCTAGGAGAGGGGGTAGAGAGGGTGGAGGGAATTGGAACATTAGGTTTTACAGGGATTAACAATGAAAATTTATCCATGCATGTCTTTTAAAAATTAAAAAGCTTTAATAAAAAAATTTTTAAAAGAAAAAGTTCCTTAGTGGAGAAGATAGTTATCCAAAGGTAACCATTCACATACAGAGAGGCCTTTCTTGGCTGTTGTTTTTTCCAGTAATGACATAATAATGATAGTAATTTTTATGATTAGGGAGTAAGTCCAGAAGTATGATTTGGTCACTCTAGTAAGTGGAAACTAGCCCTACTTCTACAGTTTGAGAACTGTCACTCATCATAGAGGATTGCATAGGTCACTGGGAAACTAAGTGATTTTCCCATGATCACCCTGCTAGTAGAGGCCGCAGCAATACTTGCACTTGAGTCTTTCTGAGTTCCTGAGAGGTCAGTCCTCTATCCATTATGACATTATCCCACCTCTCAATAATAGTACTTTCTTCTATTAATATTGTATATGTTCCAAAGCGCTTTTCACTTAGGTTATCCAATTTGATCCTCAAATACAGCTATTGTTATCCCTCTTTGATGGATGGGCATAGTAGTCTGCATTTGGAAAGATTAAGTGACTTGTTTGAGGTCACACAGGAAGTCAGTGGCTCAACTAGGTAGAGAACCCAAGTGCTCTTCTGACATCTCACAGATCACTACACAGTCAATGATGGGGGCTGTACCAAGCATCCACATTCCCTTGCCTAATTCACTTAATGAGCTAGAGCACAGTGGCTGCTGCCTGGTTGCCTGGCTACCTGGCTGCCTGAGGTTAAAGGGGCAATCTGCTTACTTCACAACATAGAAAAATCTAACTAGCTCATTTGGGAGCTGGACTTGAGACCTTGACTTCCTTAGCACTATTCTCTTATCAGCTAAGATAACTGGACCACATGGGAGAAATTCTCCTGTGACTATACTAGTCTTGAAATGGGGGGAGATGGTTCTAATAAAGTAAAATGTGGAATCTCCTCTGAGATTCCCAGGAGAAATTGTACTAGTATCCCTTTTCCTATCCATCCCTTCAAGGAATGATTCAGGGAACCAACTCCTCCCAATGGAAACAATCTCTCATTTAGGTGTGTAAAGCACATTGCACATTTTAAGTGTTATATATTCATTTTGTTATGGTTGTTATTACTACTTTATCTCATAGAATTTGTAGTTTTTTTATACATCATCCATATATTAATTTGTATAAAATTTATTTGTACAGCATCCCCTCTGGGCTGCTTCCTCAGATAGCAGCTCCTGCTCTCAGGAATTATGGTAGGTTATCGGTCTGAATTCTTAACATTATGGGTTCTGAGCCACCATTAGTGAGCCTGCCTTTAACAGTCAGCCAGTAGACACAATAGCTACCAAACCTTCCTCCTATAAACCTGGGGCATAGTCTCCACAAATACATGCAGCTTCTATGGGAATAGTGGAGATAGAATATAAGGATAATGAAGTATATATGTACAGATCACATGTGGCCAAAAAAATCTATATCTCTATAATGAGCTTTGATGTCTTTTCTTTCCTCACAGAGTCCATTTGTAGTTTGTCTCTTCAATTTTCAAATCTAGTTCTCCCTCAAATGCACTCTTATCCAATAGAGTACAAGAGTCACTATCTTTATCTATATATGACTAAAGATGTGGCCCTCCTGTATACTAGATTAATTCAACTTTATCTCAAATTTCTTGAACTGATGAGTTTTTAAACATATAGATAGAGCATCTGCTCCTTGCTAAGTAAGTCCTTTGCCAATTTCAATAGATAATAGAAAATTCTCTGCTCCCTCTATGGCAGCTGCCCTCTGCTATGTGTATAGATATAGTCTATAAAATTTCCCTCAGCCTAGACTCACCCAAAGGACAAATTTTGAAACTGTTTCTCTATTTTTCATGGTACATTGCTGACCTTCTAGTTTCCTTGTAAATGTTCCTTCTCAATAGAAGGTTAGGTCCTCGAGAGGTGAAACTGTCTTGCTTGCTTCTTGCTGTATCCTGTTCTTTATTTTTATTATTAAAGCTTTTTATTTTCAAAACATATGCATGGATAATTTTTCAACATTGACTCCTGAAAAACTTTGTGTTCTAAATTCCCCCCTTCTTCCCAACCTCTCCCTTAAATGGATTAAGTAATCCAATATATATTAAAATATTATTATTTCATTATTCAATTTGATTTATTAAATTATTATTAAAATATTAATGTATTATTATTAAAATATATGTTAAATTCAATATAGATTATATCCCAATTCTTAGCACAATGCCTGACAGAGTAAGAATTTAAGAAATGCTTTTTCTTTCATTCATTTGTTCACTCAGAAACAAAGGAAATATAAAACAAAAATATCAATTTTTTAAATTAACCATGCAAGTATAGGAAAATGGAGTCATAGTTAGAAAATAATTCATATGGAAAAAGAATCTGTAACATTAAGAACAGTACTGAGTTAGTGGACCACTTAATTTGTTTGACCCAGAAGAAAGAACTATTAGCTATGAATCAGAGTTATAGAGAGCATATTTCAGTTTGATATGAGGGAAAACTTCTCATAATTAGAACAGTCAAAGAAAATGAATAACATGTCATGAGCTTTCTTTCATTAGAGGTTCTTAAGTAGAGGTTGGATGGCTACTTATTCAGGATGTTTTTTATTGGGGATTCTTGCTCAAAAAAAAAGCTTGTCTAAATGACCTATGAGTCTTTTGTGATCTCTATCTAATATTTTTCATTTTTTTTCAACTATCAAGCATTTATTTTGTCTCTTGGATTTTATGAAAAAGATTAAGAAAAGAAGTTTTTATTGGAAGACTGTGAAGTAATTTAGGCTATAGAATAGGCAAGTGAGTTCACATAACAGCACAACTAGGGTAAGGCCGTTGATTCCCTGACAAGGACTCTCTATCCTCTGCTGTCCTGGTATGCACAGATAAGAGCTGGCATAAATGTGCTTCTCCCCAGAGCAAGGGAAAACCCTGGAGATTCTGGTGGCCAGCAAAAATATACAGCCTCTGGGGAGATCTCATTTGGAACATCAGGGTTCCCTGCCTCCCAAGTTGCCAAAATCAATGCAGCACAGATGTTTCTTCTTCAATTGCTGAGCCTGTCCTAAAGTCTGGGATAGCATCCATCAGGCTTCTGTGAACTGAATGTGAGTGACACCATCCATCCCCTCCAGTCCCTTCCTAATCAACCCCTCATCATTCCTGATTGTTGGCTGAAATTGGTTGCTCATGACCCAATTTTTGGTATTTAATCCCTAGAGTCTTTCAGCTTGGACAGGTGGTTGTTCTGAGAATAATGGATTTAAAGAAAAACAATCAGGTAAAAGACCAAGGAAAAAATGAGGAAATTTTACTATTTGTTGCTAACTGGGTGGCCTCCTGGTTGGGGCACTAGGGAAAATTTGTCAGTGATTCAGTTAGAAGCCTAAAGAAAGGTACGTAGTTAATGAGGGCAATTTAACCTGGAATAAGAGAATGATGTGGGAGACAAGAAGCAAACATGGGCTTCTCAAAGAAAGACCCCAATCCTGAAATTGCCTGAACTTAGTTATTGGACTAAGGAACCAAGAGATCTATAAATAATGTCTTTGTATATAGTAGATGTTGAAAACATTTTTTATGGAATTGAATTAAATTGAATTGAATTCTCTATATGACTAGACAAAGCTAGACTCACTATCCCAGAGTCCCAGATCCCTATCCCTTTGGTTTCAGCTTAAATCTGTTCTCCTTACAACCAACTGATCCAGTATCCCCTGGGCTCTGTCTGTAAAAGAATGCTCTGACAGCCTTTCAATTGATTCTGGGCACTCATCCGCTTACTTGGTTTCCCTGAACTGAGCCTTCCATCTCCATCAGCACATTCTGGGTTCTCCATTTAGTTCAATAAATTCAATTCAACAAATATTTATTAAGTGCCTTCAACCCAAGATGTCTGTAAAAAGCTTTTCTATATGTTGTCTGCCCCCAATAAATCCTCAAGCCTGTAGTAAAATATTCTTTGTTGCATTCTCACAATGATTACATTGAATATATGTACTTGTCATGATAACGCAATAGGATAGCATGAAACAGGAAAGTAGAGGGCTACATTCTAAGGCTATAGAGCCTAGGAAGAAGCCCAGATCTTGTTTAGGAAATCACAAAGTTTAAAATCTTTGCCATCACAAAGGATCCTAGTGTGCTTAGAATACCCAGTGGGTAAGGTGAGGGGCAGTATTTAGATTCCATCCTTCTAAGAGAAATGATTTCCTTTAATTTAGGTTCTAATGACTACATTTCTTCATGGAAAACTTAACAGCATGAAGGCATTGAGGAGAATGATGGAATTTAGCAGTTAGGTGGAACAGTGATGAAGTGCTGAATTAGAAGTCAAGAAGACTTGAGTTCAAATCCTGCCTCAGACACCAAGTGTGACATTGGGCAAGTCACAGCTTCTCTATGTTTCAGTTTTTCCATCTTTAAAATAGAGGTAATAATAGCACTTATCTCACAGAGATCATATATGATAGAGATCATCTCAAATGAGATAATATATGTAAAAACATTTTGCAAACTTAAGATACTTTGTTACTATTATTATTTTATTGCTATTATTATTATTATTGTCAATTGTTAACATAAGAAAAAAACTTAGAAATTTTGGAGACCAACTCCCTCATTTCACAAATAAGAAAACTGAGTTTCAGTGGATAAGTGATTTGTCTAGGGTCACACAAATGATAGGATTCTAATCTATTAGTTGGCTATTACTCTTTCTGCTAGTTTGCCTTCCCTCTTAAGACCCAGTCCCTAATCATAAAGCACAATTATTGTGCCCAGAATCCTGTAATGTGCACTACGGGTAACAGGAAAGATTCAGCCTACCTGGCTTCTCCCTTCAAGGAAAGATCAAGCAGAAATGTGCAATAGTGATAATAGATGATGATGATGATGATGATGATGATGATGATGATGATGATGATAGATTAATAAATAGATATAGAGAAAGAGAAAGAGAGAGACAGAAAAAAAGAGCTTTTATATAATATTTTAAGGTTTATAAAACATTTTTCAAATCTTATCTCATTTGATTCTCATGATAACTCTGGGAGATAGATACAATTATTGCCCCATTTTACAAGGTTAATGAGTGACTTGTTAAGGTCACATAGCTAGGAAGTACCTGGATTTCCTGATTCAGGTCCAGCATTCTACCCACACTTTGAAGTAGAATGAAAATTCTCCATTGGGGCTTCAAAGAACCACAATGATGAAGAAAAGGAATTGCTATCCAGTGAAGAAAGTTCTAAAACAGCAGATTATCCTAAAACTTTTTACCTAGAGAAGGGATTACATCTAGTACTGTGAACTGAGGAAAGAAAAAGGAAAGATAAAGGATGCCTTATAGAAAAGGCATAGAAGTAGGACAGATGAAGATGGTGGAGCCCAGAGAGTTGAGTTAGGTGAAGCTTGGATGAGATCCCTCCTATAATGGCAGCTTTGGGAAGAACTCATCAATAAGGAGATGAGGATCCCTGGACAGAGATCTCCCCAGGAAGCAATGTAGCTGGTAAGAAGGAGACAGAATCTGGGGAGAGATGAAATGAAAATGAAGCATAAATGGAAATACATACACATACATACACACATACTTATTTGTGCATGTATAAGACATGTAAATATATACATATGTATATATGTATATTGCATGTGCATATGTGTGTATGCATATATATATATTCAAAATAAATTCAAGGTAATGTGGAGAAGGAAGAAAAAGTACTCAGAGGACTACTTGGCCTTGAATCCTAGGTCTATCTGTTTGTTACAAATCATTGGGCAAATCATTCCACTATCCTAGGTCTTAGTTTCCTCACTTGTAAAATGAAATGGGAAAACAAGATGATCTCTAAAATTATACATTCCAGCTCTGGATTGATGATTTTATATCTATTTTATATTTATTTACCTGTGAATTTGTAATTGTGGGAACTCCCTCCAGCAATGTTGCTTATAATCCATCTTTAATTTGTGGTTTTAAAGAGTTCCTGATGCTCAGATGTCTAAAGTGACTTCACCAAAGTTACACAGACAACAAAAGTCAATCAATTAATAAACATTCATTAAATGCTTACTATGTGCCAGGCACTATGTTAAGCACTGAGGATACAAAAGGAGACAAAAGACAAAAGACCTGTCCTCTAGGAATTTACAGTCTAATGGGGGGGAACAACAGTTAAATATAAACATTACAAGCTATAGATAAGATAAATCAATCATTTAGTCATGTGTGACTTTACATAATCATATGAACAAACTCAATGGGTTTTCTTGGCAAAAATATTGGAATGGTTTGCCATGTCCTTCTCCAATGTGTCCCCATTTTACAGATAAGGAACTGAAACAAATAGGAATTAAGTAACTTGTCCAAGGGCAGACAGCTAACAAGTGTCTAGAGCCAAATTTGTACTCAGATTCTCCTGATTCAAGTCTAGTGCTCTATCCACTGCCACCTAGCTGCCCCTGGAGATAGGATAAATAGTAAATAATTAGCAGAGTGAAGGAATTGAGATTCAGGTTTTAGGGATAGCTTCCTTTAAAAATTAAGATTTTAGATGGAATTTAAAGAAAACCAAAGTGGTAAATAGCCACAGCAGAGAAGGGAAAGCATTACAGGTATGTAGGGTCAGCCAGAGAAGAGGTCCAGAACCAAGGGATGGAACATCCTATTTGTTGAATAGCCAGGAGGCCAGTGCCACCAGAACAAAGAGTATGTATCAAAGAATAAGGAGTAAAAAAAACTAGAAACATAGGAAGGGCCTAGGTTATGAAGGGATTTGAATGCCAGCGTTTTTTAATTGATTGGAGGTATTAGGAAGACATTGGAGTTTATTGCATATGGGAAAGACATGATCAGACCAATGCTTTAGAAAAATCAGGGTCAGAGATTGGATTTGACCCCAGGGCTTCCTGACTCTAAGCCTGAGAGAGCTGTGACCATAGTACCATTTATCTAGAGCTGATAGCACACTTAGAAGTCATCAAGTCCAACTACCCCATTTTAAAATATTAGGAAACTGAGGCACAAAATAATTTGTCTAAGGTCACATAGATAATACTAGCATTGTACTCAGTGAAAACTCAGGCTGTGATGTGAATATTTCCCCAAAATAAGGATCCAGAACTTGGGGAAAATGGAAAAGGACGCTGGAATCAGCCACTGGAATCTTGAGAAACAGAATACCACAAGTAGAAAATGGAAAGCTTTTTCTTGATGCCTTGCATACGATTCTTTCTCTGAGCCTGAAGGTGAAATCTTCTGCTGCTTCAGCACCAGCCCTTTTCCCCTTACCTTCTTGAAGTGATCTATTTATTTGCATGCTTAAAAGTCACTCAGATCACGCTGACACTGTGTTTTCTGATGTCCTCTTTGATCTTTCACTTTGGGTCTCTTAAAGCTTAATGCGTTTAAACATCTCCTGTCTGATCTCCATCCCTTTTATCCAGTTTCTTTGATCCAGTTGGTTCTGGTCACTTGCTAATCCCACCAAAGTTCTTGCTTCACATAAGATTTTCTCCTTATTCCTCAAGCAACTCCTCCCCCCCGCCCTTCCCTCTCACTATATTAAAATGCTGTGATGGCAACTCAATATAATACAAGAATACTGCACCCAGTAAAGGGAAATTAAGCAGAACATAAGTAACCAAAGACAAATTTTGAAAGAAAATAAGATATAAATCCAGGTCTTCCTGTCTCCCACCCCAGCACCCAAATCCATTATGTCACACTAGTTCATAGCTCATGTGTGTCTAAATGAGAACACTCACCAAGTAAAAGGATCTTTGGTACTGTCAAGTCCTAAAATAAATCAAAGTCATGAGTTGAGGGACAGAGTGTCTTTAATTGTAATAATAGGGTTGCAAACCTGCCACTCTGGGGAATATCTCATGAGTACAGAGTTCAATGGATTTCCCAATTTAGAGACTCATGAAAAGGATTTTTTATACTTTTAGGAGCAGGAGAGAAGGTAGTATGAGATAGCAAGACCTGGCCATGAAATATCTACTGCCTTTGTCAGTCTGAGCAAGGGAAAACTACTTCATTCTGGTTGCTTTGTTATTCAAGCCATGAATCAAAATGGAAACACGCAAGGACATTAGGAACTCAGATACAGCTCAAGATATGTTCCTTTACAAGGTAAAATCCCAGGGCAGGGCTTAGGGTATAATTCAGTTCAACCTGAATATACTATCTTAAGGGTAGGAATGCAGGGATGTTACTGAAATTCTGCCATTGTGAGGATGCTGACTTTGCTGGGATGATTAAGAGATAGTAGCAGTTAATATTACATTTGATATTAATAATTTTCTGTCAGTATCAACCAAATAGTCTGGTAGAGGACTCTGGACCTAGTGAAAATTAATCCTTAGTTGCTGACTAGGTTTTTAGCAATGTACTCTTTAGACTTCAGATTCCTGGGCAGAAATGGATAGAGTTCAATTCCAGAGCAATAAATAGCAAGGGTAAGTTCCTATCATCTCTTACCTTCAATAAGTTTTTGTGTGGCCTCCTTTTAAAAAATAGCATTACAGAATTATCTTAAAGCCAGGAAGACATAGGGCCAAGTCCTGACTTGGACACATAGTGGCAGTATGATTCTGGGCAACTCATTTAACTTCCTAGTGTTCAAGGTAGCTCTCCAAGACCAGAAATTGAAGAAAAGATAACAATTTGCTTTGATGATAGGAGTTCCCTTGCCTGGGAGATTCCTAATGAAATCACAGATTGAGTCACTACATTTTCTGTGAATAAAAAGAGAGATCTTGGGATCGTTGTCATTCCCCAGGTTCTTTCCTGTAAGCTGTAACCCTGCCCTACCCTGTCCCCTGAAGGATAATACACCCAGAGTCCTATCAAGTACACAAATAATCTCTACCATATCATGAGTGAGTTTGGAAGGACAAACTTTCAGAAATGACAAATGACTTGGTATAGCATAAAGGATTTCCTAAGGGTTCTGTTTTCATTTTCTTCTCGGTCTTTAGGACACTTCTCTAACACCAATACTTGGGTTTGGGGTTTGGAGAAAGGAGGATACATTTTTTTACTTTTTTTGCAAGGCAATTAGTGCTAAGTGACTTGCCCAGGGTCCTTTGTCATTTCTAATTCCAGATCTAAATTGAACTTTTACAGATTTTTAAGTCTCTGACAAAATTGGGTTCTTCTCTCCTCTCCCCCACACCATTTTGGTCCCAATTCTAAGTTGTCTTCCTTGAAATCACTCTGTAAAGGCATTAGTTTACTAAACAATGCACATGAATAACCCTGATAACTCATTAGGGAATATGGGAATGTCCTTTAAGAGTAAAACATATAAAGTCTTGACAATCCAACCATTCAAGCAGACATATGGAAATGGCAAACACCCACAGAATGGAAAATTTTGCTTCAAAGAGAAAGATCATACAGATCAAGATATTTTTGACAAATCTAGGAATTCTGGTCAATTTTGGATATACCAGTGATAACAATAGAGAAGTATAAGAATCTAAAATAATCATTTCTTTTCTTCACTCATTCCTTTCTTCCTTCCTCTCCTTCCCCTTTTCCTTCCTTCATTTCCTTACTTCCTCCCTACTTCAAGTGTTGCTTCCTTTTCTTCCTTCCTCCCTTTCTTAACTAGTTTTTTTCCATCCCCTATTCTTTCTTTGCTTCTTTCTTCCTTTCCCTTTTTGATTCTTTTCCTCATTTCTTCCTTTTCTCTTTTTTTTTTCTCTAACTGAGCAAAGCACTAGGTTTTCTGATCAATACTCAGGATATGCCATTGCAAGTAGGCAACTGCCTACATGACACGACTTCAAAAGTGCTAGGAAGTGCTCCCTCCACCCTCCCTGAAAAAAAAATTTCCCCATCAGCTCATTGATGCTGAAAATTTTACAATTTAAAGTTCATTTCTTTGACTTAAGATACCATGCCCTATTCAAATGCAAATAACCTGAGAATGTATAGTTGCCAGGCACTTATATTTTAGACAGATAATGTGATCTTATAAGTTAACATCATGGGGTGTGGGAGAGAGGAGGAAGAGCATGAGAACAATGGGCACACCTTCACAGGGCACAGAAAGGAAAAAAAATAGGAAGGAGTCTCCAAGGACAAGCTTTTTCTACTTTTCTTATTCATTTATTTGTAAGATCAGCAACCAATGCCTTCTTTCTACTACCTCATCCATGAACATCATAGATGAATCATCTTAGTTAAATCACTAAATGGTCATTGTGGTACAGAGTAAATATAACTAGATTTTGAAGGACCAAGGTTCAAGCCCCAAATTTGCTGATAATAACTGGGCAGTCACTTCATTTTACTGGGCTTTATTTCTTTCATGTGGAAAAGAATGGGACTGGGTTAGGTGATATCTAAGTTACTGTAAAGGTCTAAGTTTATCCTTCAATCTTCTGAGGATTGTAGCTTTCCCAATTTCATTCCCGTTACTGAGCATACCTAAACATATCATTGGTGGTTGAGAGAACTCTATAACTGAATCTCTTCAAACACAGTTGTCTGATGGTAGTCAGACAGGCTCCTGATTTTTCACAACCTCCTCCCCACCCCCAAAACATGGACTTGTGATTCTTATTTTGACAGATATGCTATATTACTCTGAGGTACTTTCCACTAATTCTAGTTTTATGAAAAGGAAAACAAGCCAACTCTTAGAGGATTCCCATATCGACTTACAGCTCACTAAGCTCTTATTAGATTGTTTTATATTGTGGGGACCAAAACAAAAAAAAATCAATAGATGTTTTGAGGGTTTCACATAAGGGAATATCCAGTGCCTTGACTTCTTTCTATTCCCCAGTGATGAGTAAAGTATCCCCACAGTGCTCCAAGATCTATTTTATTAACATTCAATCATATTATATTTAGTGAGAGAGATCCAAGCCTTCTATGAATGTAAACTCAGACAGGGCTAGAAGGCTAGAGGGAAAAACCAAGAAAAAGCAGTCTGTTTAATACAGTGACAAGAACACTTGACTCAGTATGGCTGGATTCTAATAACAAGTAACTTTGGACATACCACTTTATATATCTTGGCCTTCGTTTCCTCATCTATAAAATAGAGGGGATGGGAGGAGAGGTGAAGCTGGAAAAAGGACTAAATGATCTCTATTATTTTCCCCAGTTCCAATATTCTTTGGGGGGAAAAACAGCCTAGCAACCAAGCCTCTTAGACCCTAGAGCCAGTGAGAGTTTGACAGCACAACTTGAATTTCCTTCTCTTTTTTCTCTTTTGCAAGAAGAAACTCTTGCCCACTCACTGAATTCCTTGGCTGAGCTCCCCCCCTGAGATCTAAGGGATGGGTATTGATCACACCAGCCTCTGTTTGCATTATTTAGCTCTCGAGAAACATCTGCTTGCTGTTCATTAGCTTTGTCTGGGTGCTGCTGCCAGATGGGAATGCCATCTGGTGGTTGAGTCCAGGATGTGCATTTATGCTCCCATATATTCAGATCCAACAACACCATTAACATCTGGCATGCTGTGGTGCACAGTTCCTTGGGTGCCACAGCAGCAGGGAATCTGTCACTCTTAACTGTACCAAAGCACCCTTCTTTGAAGTTGACTTAAGAAAAATGATTTTCCTGGGACTGCCTTCCCTTGGGATAAGAACTGAAAGTTCCTCTCAAAGATGATAGAATGAATCATATGTTGACAGCTGAAAGGGACCTCAAAAGCTATCTAATCCAAACCTTTCATTTTATAGCTAAGTAAACTGAGATTCAGGAAGACTAAGAGTATTGTCCAAGATCACAAAGGAAGTAAATATTAGAGGTAAAATTTGAACTCAGGTTTTTTTTTTTTATTATTTTAAAGCTATTCTTTTTGCTAAACTAAATTGCTTTTTTTTTTCAAATAGGTATAGATTCTGTCATTTAGCTTTATTCATGAGTTATTCTGCTTTAAAAAAATCTTTGATCAACAAGTCTTTGTAAAGTATTTTATGACTTTCTGTTTCTTGTCCTATAATATAAAACTTTTCTCAAGTAATTTAAAAGGTCACACACTTATTTCAGAGATCAGTGTTTTCTATTTTCAGCACCTAGGACAGTTCTGAACATGTATGCTCCACTCATAGTCTTGTCAGTAGAGTTATTTTCTCCAACAAGGCATATCTCAAACAACACTGTAATATGAAAACATTGCACTAGATAATCTCTAAAGTGATGTCCAGCTCTTGCTTTTACTAAGTGCCTATTGTTGAGTGGAATTGCTAATGCTGTTCCTAATTTGTATGTTCCAACTTTGGATCCATTCAGCATATATCCATGAGAACTTCTCATCCTCCTCTCTTACATTTGCAATCAACCTGGAATCTTGTGTACCAGAAAGCATTTTTACTCTTGCAACAGAAGACTAGACTAAGCTGTTGTCCTACTGAAAACTTTCTTTATATCAAGGAATTCAGTTCAGTTATACCCAGGTGTTTGTAAACCCATTTGAGTTTTTTTTTTTTTGTTTTTTGTTTTTTTTTGGCAAAGATGCTGAAGTTGATTGTTATTTCCTTCTCCAGCTCATTTTGCAGAAGAGG